>NW_028187647.1:0-111766 GCF_964204655.1 Triturus cristatus | reverse complement strand
TCGCACTTCCCCTACTTCGATCCTCTTGAAACACACTGGGACATTAGTTCCAGCGATTATGAAGAATCTCAGCAAGAATTACCCAAATCCAACCAGTGGAAGGGGTACGACTTTTGCCACGCGCCCCCCGCAAACACGCAAAATCACCCCAAAATCAGCCAAATCTGGATCGATTTTTGCCAAACCACTGGAAAACCTTCCCAACACCAAACCACACAAGTCCAAACCAAATCCAGCCAAATCGGACCAACCCCAACCCAGCCAGACCAACACAAACCCTTCCAAAACACCAATATTGGCGAAACTGAATCGAGCCCTGAGCCCTAGACTCGGGGAAACCCTAGCAATTCCAACCCTAAGCCCTAGACACCTTCCCAACCCTACCTCCTAACCCTAGACACCTCCCCAACCCTACCTCCTAACCCTACACACTCCTCTGAACCCTAAACACCTAACCGCAACGACGCACACTCCCCTAAACCCTAGAAACAAGCCTCAACCCTACCCTCATACCCTAGTCCCCAGCCTTAAACCCTATTCCCAAGCCCCAAACCCTAGTCCGGAGCCCTAAAGACCCGTCCTGAGCCCTAAGCCCTACGTCCCAGCTCTAAGCCCTAACATCCCAGCCCTAAACCCTAAAGCCTAGTCTTACACACGAACCCTAAACCCTAGTCTCCAGTCCTACAAACTACCCTCCTTCCCTGCCCTAAACCCTGAAACCCAGTCCCGAACCCTAAAGCCTGGCCCTAAGCCCTAATCCCCGAGCCTGCAGCCCTAGCCCGCAGCCCTAAGCCCTAGCAGGGAGCCCCGAACCCTAAAGCCTGGCCCTAAGCCCTAATCCCCAGCCCTAAAACACAAGCCTTCCACCCTCACTCTCACCCCTAAACACTCACAACAACCCTTCCACCCTTATCCCAATTCCCACACACTTGCCCTGAGCCCTAAACCCTGGAATCCACATATAAGTCGCCCTCTTGTGGCTTTCATCTGCAATAACGCAGTACCGGCAATGTTAGCCAATGGCACGAAAGTGCACCTTGAAAACAGGCCCAAATTCGCATTTCCCCTCAACCTACGAGCAAACTACTATTTTTCTCAATAACTAGACATTCCCAACATACCTCCCAACCCCTTAAACACATTCCCAAAAATAGGGAACACCCCAAAATACCCTCCCAAACAACCGCATTACCGCGACCTCTGGGCCAGCCAATGTTAGCCAATGGCACGAAAGTACACTTACAAAACAGGCCAAAAGTACCCTTTCCCCTCCACCTACAACCAAACTGCTATTTTTCCCAGAAACTAGACATTCCCAACATTGCTCCCACACCCCTAAACTCCTTCCCAAAAACCTAGAACACCCCAACATACCACCCCAAAAACGTGCATTACCGCGACCTCGCATAAGGCCTAAAGTCGCGTCCAAAATGCACTTTCAAACTAGGCCCAAAACACCCCTTCCCCTCCATGAATTTTCTTCAAAACACTTGCAAACAAAATTAGACTTTCCCACCTCTGATCCCAGCTAACTACATCCACTTGGAACCACCTGGAACACCCTGCAATCGAACCCCAAAAACATGTAAACACTCACATTTAACATGGGCTCCTATGGCAGCTCCTTCCTTCCTCGACTTTCACGAAAAACACCCTTCCCATCGATCGATTCCTCCCAATCTTCCTGCACACCCATGAATTCCCCCTCCCTACCACTCACAGCAGCCCCGTTCCTCTGGAGCAAGTGGAACACCCTTAAAACCACTTCTCCACCACCCCAAAAACGCCCATTGGATAACATGGCGATTCAGGCCATCACTCAAAAAGTGCTTTTTTCGCACTTCCCCTACTTCGATCCTCTTGAAACTCACTGGGACATTAGTTCCAGCGATTATGAAGAATCTCAGCAAGAATTACACAAATCCATCCAGTGGAAGGGGTACGACTTTTGCGGCAAACACGCGCCCCCCGCAAACACGCAAAATCACCCCAAAATCAGCCAAATCTGGATCGATTTTTGCCAAACCACTGGAAAACCTTCCCAACACCAAACCACACAAGTCCAAACCAAATCCAGCCAAATCGGACCAACCCCAACCCAGCCAGACCAACACAAACCCTTCCAAAACACCAATATTGGCGAAACTGAATCGAGCCCTGAGCCCTAGACTCGGGGAAACCCTAGCAATTCCAACCCTAAGCCCTAGACACCTTCCCAACCCTACCTCCTAACCCTAGACACCTCCCCAACCCTACCTCCTAACCCTACACACTCCTCTGAACCCTAAACACCTAACCGCAACGACGCACACTCCCCTAAACCCTAGAAACAAGCCTCAACCCTACCCTCATACCCTAGTCCCCAGCCTTAAACCCTATTCCCAAGCCCCAAACCCTAGTCCGGAGCCCTAAAGACCCGTCCTGAGCCCTAAGCCCTACGTCCCAGCTCTAAGCCCTAACATCCCAGCCCTAAACCCTAAAGCCTAGTCTTACACACGAACCCTAAACCCTAGTCTCCAGTCCTACAAACTACCCTCCTTCCCTGCCCTAAACCCTGAAACCCAGTCCCGAACCCTAAAGCCTGGCCCTAAGCCCTAATCCCCGAGCCTGCAGCCCTAGCCCGCAGCCCTAAGCCCTAGCAGGGAGCCCCGAACCCTAAAGCCTGGCCCTAAGCCCTAATCCCCAGCCCTAAAACACAAGCCTTCCACCCTCACTCTCACCCCTAAACACTCACAACAACCCTTCCACCCTTATCCCAATTCCCACACACTTGCCCTGAGCCCTAAACCCTGGAATCCACATATAAGTCGCCCTCTTGTGGCTTTCATCTGCAATAACGCAGTACCGGCAATGTTAGCCAATGGCACGAAAGTGCACCTTGAAAACAGGCCCAAATTCGCATTTCCCCTCAACCTACGAGCAAACTACTATTTTTCTCAATAACTAGACATTCCCAACATACCTCCCAACCCCTTAAACACATTCCCAAAAATAGGGAACACCCCAAAATACCCTCCCAAACAACCGCATTACCGCGACCTCTGGGCCAGCCAATGTTAGCCAATGGCACGAAAGTACACTTACAAAACAGGCCAAAAGTACCCTTTCCCCTCCACCTACAACCAAACTGCTATTTTTCCCAGAAACTAGACATTCCCAACATTGCACAACCCCTAAACTCCTTCCCAAAAACCTAGAACACCCCAACATACCACCCCAAAAACGTGCATTACCGCGACCTCGCATAAGGCCTAAAGTCGCGTCCAAAATGCACTTTCAAACTAGGCCCAAAACACCCCTTCCCCTCCATGAATTTTCTTCAAAACACTTGCAAACAAAATTAGACTTTCCCACCTCTGATCCCAGCTAACTACATCCACTTGGAACCACCTGGAACACCCTGCAATCGAACCCCAAAAACATGTAAACACTCACATTTAACATGGGCTCCTATGGCAGCTCCTTCCTTCCTCGACTTTCACGAAAAACACCCTTCCCATCGATCGATTCCTCCCAATCTTCCTGCACACCCATGAATTCCCCCTCCCTACCACTCACAGCAGCCCCGTTCCTCTGGAGCAAGTGGAACACCCTTAAAACCACTTCTCCACCACCCCAAAAACGCCCATTGGATAACATGGCGATTCAGGCCATCACTCAAAAAGTGCTTTTTTCGCACTTCCCCTACTTCGATCCTCTTGAAACTCACTGGGACATTAGTTCCAGCGATTATGAAGAATCTCAGCAAGAATTACACAAATCCATCCAGTGGAAGGGGTACGACTTTTGCGGCAAACACGCGCCCCCCGCAAACACGCAAAATCACCCCAAAATCAGCCAAATCTGGATCGATTTTTGCCAAACCACTGGAAAACCTTCCCAACACCAAACCACACAAGTCCAAACCAAATCCAGCCAAATCGGACCAACCCCAACCCAGCCAGACCAACACAAACCCTTCCAAAACACCAATATTGGCGAAACTGAATCGAGCCCTGAGCCCTAGACTCGGGGAAACCCTAGCAATTCCAACCCTAAGCCCTAGACACCTTCCCAACCCTACCTCCTAACCCTAGACACCTCCCCAACCCTACCTCCTAACCCTACACACTCCTCTGAACCCTAAACACCTAACCGCAACGACGCACACTCCCCTAAACCCTAGAAACAAGCCTCAACCCTACCCTCATACCCTAGTCCCCAGCCTTAAACCCTATTCCCAAGCCCCAAACCCTAGTCCGGAGCCCTAAAGACCCGTCCTGAGCCCTAAGCCCTACGTCCCAGCTCTAAGCCCTAACATCCCAGCCCTAAACCCTAAAGCCTAGTCTTACACACGAACCCTAAACCCTAGTCTCCAGTCCTACAAACTACCCTCCTTCCCTGCCCTAAACCCTGAAACCCAGTCCCGAACCCTAAAGCCTGGCCCTAAGCCCTAATCCCCGAGCCTGCAGCCCTAGCCCGCAGCCCTAAGCCCTAGCAGGGAGCCCCGAACCCTAAAGCCTGGCCCTAAGCCCTAATCCCCAGCCCTAAAACACAAGCCTTCCACCCTCACTCTCACCCCTAAACACTCACAACAACCCTTCCACCCTTATCCCAATTCCCACACACTTGCCCTGAGCCCTAAACCCTGGAATCCACATATAAGTCGCCCTCTTGTGGCTTTCATCTGCAATAACGCAGTACCGGCAATGTTAGCCAATGGCACGAAAGTGCACCTTGAAAACAGGCCCAAATTCGCATTTCCCCTCAACCTACGAGCAAACTACTATTTTTCTCAATAACTAGACATTCCCAACATACCTCCCAACCCCTTAAACACATTCCCAAAAATAGGGAACACCCCAAAATACCCTCCCAAACAACCGCATTACCGCGACCTCTGGGCCAGCCAATGTTAGCCAATGGCACGAAAGTACACTTACAAAACAGGCCAAAAGTACCCTTTCCCCTCCACCTACAACCAAACTGCTATTTTTCCCAGAAACTAGACATTCCCAACATTGCTCCCACACCCCTAAACTCCTTCCCAAAAACCTAGAACACCCCAACATACCACCCCAAAAACGTGCATTACCGCGACCTCGCATAAGGCCTAAAGTCGCGTCCAAAATGCACTTTCAAACTAGGCCCAAAACACCCCTTCCCCTCCATGAATTTTCTTCAAAACACTTGCAAACAAAATTAGACTTTCCCACCTCTGATCCCAGCTAACTACATCCACTTGGAACCACCTGGAACACCCTGCAATCGAACCCCAAAAACATGTAAACACTCACATTTAACATGGGCTCCTATGGCAGCTCCTTCCTTCCTCGACTTTCACGAAAAACACCCTTCCCATCGATCGATTCCTCCCAATCTTCCTGCACACCCATGAATTCCCCCTCCCTACCACTCACAGCAGCCCCGTTCCTCTGGAGCAAGTGGAACACCCTTAAAACCACTTCTCCACCACCCCAAAAACGCCCATTGGATAACATGGCGATTCAGGCCATCACTCAAAAAGTGCTTTTTTCGCACTTCCCCTACTTCGATCCTCTTGAAACTCACTGGGACATTAGTTCCAGCGATTATGAAGAATCTCAGCAAGAATTACACAAATCCATCCAGTGGAAGGGGTACGACTTTTGCGGCAAACACGCGCCCCCCGCAAACACGCAAAATCACCCCAAAATCAGCCAAATCTGGATCGATTTTTGCCAAACCACTGGAAAACCTTCCCAACACCAAACCACACAAGTCCAAACCAAATCCAGCCAAATCGGACCAACCCCAACCCAGCCAGACCAACACAAACCCTTCCAAAACACCAATATTGGCGAAACTGAATCGAGCCCTGAGCCCTAGACTCGGGGAAACCCTAGCAATTCCAACCCTAAGCCCTAGACACCTTCCCAACCCTACCTCCTAACCCTAGACACCTCCCCAACCCTACCTCCTAACCCTACACACTCCTCTGAACCCTAAACACCTAACCGCAACGACGCACACTCCCCTAAACCCTAGAAACAAGCCTCAACCCTACCCTCATACCCTAGTCCCCAGCCTTAAACCCTATTCCCAAGCCCCAAACCCTAGTCCGGAGCCCTAAAGACCCGTCCTGAGCCCTAAGCCCTACGTCCCAGCTCTAAGCCCTAACATCCCAGCCCTAAACCCTAAAGCCTAGTCTTACACACGAACCCTAAACCCTAGTCTCCAGTCCTACAAACTACCCTCCTTCCCTGCCCTAAACCCTGAAACCCAGTCCCGAACCCTAAAGCCTGGCCCTAAGCCCTAATCCCCGAGCCTGCAGCCCTAGCCCGCAGCCCTAAGCCCTAGCAGGGAGCCCCGAACCCTAAAGCCTGGCCCTAAGCCCTAATCCCCAGCCCTAAAACACAAGCCTTCCACCCTCACTCTCACCCCTAAACACTCACAACAACCCTTCCACCCTTATCCCAATTCCCACACACTTGCCCTGAGCCCTAAACCCTGGAATCCACATATAAGTCGCCCTCTTGTGGCTTTCATCTGCAATAACGCAGTACCGGCAATGTTAGCCAATGGCACGAAAGTGCACCTTGAAAACAGGCCCAAATTCGCATTTCCCCTCAACCTACGAGCAAACTACTATTTTTCTCAATAACTAGACATTCCCAACATACCTCCCAACCCCTTAAACACATTCCCAAAAATAGGGAACACCCCAAAATACCCTCCCAAACAACCGCATTACCGCGACCTCTGGGCCAGCCAATGTTAGCCAATGGCACGAAAGTACACTTACAAAACAGGCCAAAAGTACCCTTTCCCCTCCACCTACAACCAAACTGCTATTTTTCCCAGAAACTAGACATTCCCAACATTGCTCCCACACCCCTAAACTCCTTCCCAAAAACCTAGAACACCCCAACATACCACCCCAAAAACGTGCATTACCGCGACCTCGCATAAGGCCTAAAGTCGCGTCCAAAATGCACTTTCAAACTAGGCCCAAAACACCCCTTCCCCTCCATGAATTTTCTTCAAAACACTTGCAAACAAAATTAGACTTTCCCACCTCTGATCCCAGCTAACTACATCCACTTGGAACCACCTGGAACACCCTGCAATCGAACCCCAAAAACATGTAAACACTCACATTTAACATGGGCTCCTATGGCAGCTCCTTCCTTCCTCGACTTTCACGAAAAACACCCTTCCCATCGATCGATTCCTCCCAATCTTCCTGCACACCCATGAATTCCCCCTCCCTACCACTCACAGCAGCCCCGTTCCTCTGGAGCAAGTGGAACACCCTTAAAACCACTTCTCCACCACCCCAAAAACGCCCATTGGATAACATGGCGATTCAGGCCATCACTCAAAAAGTGCTTTTTTCGCACTTCCCCTACTTCGATCCTCTTGAAACTCACTGGGACATTAGTTCCAGCGATTATGAAGAATCTCAGCAAGAATTACACAAATCCATCCAGTGGAAGGGGTACGACTTTTGCGGCAAACACGCGCCCCCCGCAAACACGCAAAATCACCCCAAAATCAGCCAAATCTGGATCGATTTTTGCCAAACCACTGGAAAACCTTCCCAACACCAAACCACACAAGTCCAAACCAAATCCAGCCAAATCGGACCAACCCCAACCCAGCCAGACCAACACAAACCCTTCCAAAACACCAATATTGGCGAAACTGAATCGAGCCCTGAGCCCTAGACTCGGGGAAACCCTAGCAATTCCAACCCTAAGCCCTAGACACCTTCCCAACCCTACCTCCTAACCCTAGACACCTCCCCAACCCTACCTCCTAACCCTACACACTCCTCTGAACCCTAAACACCTAACCGCAACGACGCACACTCCCCTAAACCCTAGAAACAAGCCTCAACCCTACCCTCATACCCTAGTCCCCAGCCTTAAACCCTATTCCCAAGCCCCAAACCCTAGTCCGGAGCCCTAAAGACCCGTCCTGAGCCCTAAGCCCTACGTCCCAGCTCTAAGCCCTAACATCCCAGCCCTAAACCCTAAAGCCTAGTCTTACACACGAACCCTAAACCCTAGTCTCCAGTCCTACAAACTACCCTCCTTCCCTGCCCTAAACCCTGAAACCCAGTCCCGAACCCTAAAGCCTGGCCCTAAGCCCTAATCCCCGAGCCTGCAGCCCTAGCCCGCAGCCCTAAGCCCTAGCAGGGAGCCCCGAACCCTAAAGCCTGGCCCTAAGCCCTAATCCCCAGCCCTAAAACACAAGCCTTCCACCCTCACTCTCACCCCTAAACACTCACAACAACCCTTCCACCCTTATCCCAATTCCCACACACTTGCCCTGAGCCCTAAACCCTGGAATCCACATATAAGTCGCCCTCTTGTGGCTTTCATCTGCAATAACGCAGTACCGGCAATGTTAGCCAATGGCACGAAAGTGCACCTTGAAAACAGGCCCAAATTCGCATTTCCCCTCAACCTACGAGCAAACTACTATTTTTCTCAATAACTAGACATTCCCAACATACCTCCCAACCCCTTAAACACATTCCCAAAAATAGGGAACACCCCAAAATACCCTCCCAAACAACCGCATTACCGCGACCTCTGGGCCAGCCAATGTTAGCCAATGGCACGAAAGTACACTTACAAAACAGGCCAAAAGTACCCTTTCCCCTCCACCTACAACCAAACTGCTATTTTTCCCAGAAACTAGACATTCCCAACATTGCTCCCACACCCCTAAACTCCTTCCCAAAAACCTAGAACACCCCAACATACCACCCCAAAAACGTGCATTACCGCGACCTCGCATAAGGCCTAAAGTCGCGTCCAAAATGCACTTTCAAACTAGGCCCAAAACACCCCTTCCCCTCCATGAATTTTCTTCAAAACACTTGCAAACAAAATTAGACTTTCCCACCTCTGATCCCAGCTAACTACATCCACTTGGAACCACCTGGAACACCCTGCAATCGAACCCCAAAAACATGTAAACACTCACATTTAACATGGGCTCCTATGGCAGCTCCTTCCTTCCTCGACTTTCACGAAAAACACCCTTCCCATCGATCGATTCCTCCCAATCTTCCTGCACACCCATGAATTCCCCCTCCCTACCACTCACAGCAGCCCCGTTCCTCTGGAGCAAGTGGAACACCCTTAAAACCACTTCTCCACCACCCCAAAAACGCCCATTGGATAACATGGCGATTCAGGCCATCACTCAAAAAGTGCTTTTTTCGCACTTCCCCTACTTCGATCCTCTTGAAACTCACTGGGACATTAGTTCCAGCGATTATGAAGAATCTCAGCAAGAATTACACAAATCCATCCAGTGGAAGGGGTACGACTTTTGCGGCAAACACGCGCCCCCCGCAAACACGCAAAATCACCCCAAAATCAGCCAAATCTGGATCGATTTTTGCCAAACCACTGGAAAACCTTCCCAACACCAAACCACACAAGTCCAAACCAAATCCAGCCAAATCGGACCAACCCCAACCCAGCCAGACCAACACAAACCCTTCCAAAACACCAATATTGGCGAAACTGAATCGAGCCCTGAGCCCTAGACTCGGGGAAACCCTAGCAATTCCAACCCTAAGCCCTAGACACCTTCCCAACCCTACCTCCTAACCCTAGACACCTCCCCAACCCTACCTCCTAACCCTACACACTCCTCTGAACCCTAAACACCTAACCGCAACGACGCACACTCCCCTAAACCCTAGAAACAAGCCTCAACCCTACCCTCATACCCTAGTCCCCAGCCTTAAACCCTATTCCCAAGCCCCAAACCCTAGTCCGGAGCCCTAAAGACCCGTCCTGAGCCCTAAGCCCTACGTCCCAGCTCTAAGCCCTAACATCCCAGCCCTAAACCCTAAAGCCTAGTCTTACACACGAACCCTAAACCCTAGTCTCCAGTCCTACAAACTACCCTCCTTCCCTGCCCTAAACCCTGAAACCCAGTCCCGAACCCTAAAGCCTGGCCCTAAGCCCTAATCCCCGAGCCTGCAGCCCTAGCCCGCAGCCCTAAGCCCTAGCAGGGAGCCCCGAACCCTAAAGCCTGGCCCTAAGCCCTAATCCCCAGCCCTAAAACACAAGCCTTCCACCCTCACTCTCACCCCTAAACACTCACAACAACCCTTCCACCCTTATCCCAATTCCCACACACTTGCCCTGAGCCCTAAACCCTGGAATCCACATATAAGTCGCCCTCTTGTGGCTTTCATCTGCAATAACGCAGTACCGGCAATGTTAGCCAATGGCACGAAAGTGCACCTTGAAAACAGGCCCAAATTCGCATTTCCCCTCAACCTACGAGCAAACTACTATTTTTCTCAATAACTAGACATTCCCAACATACCTCCCAACCCCTTAAACACATTCCCAAAAATAGGGAACACCCCAAAATACCCTCCCAAACAACCGCATTACCGCGACCTCTGGGCCAGCCAATGTTAGCCAATGGCACGAAAGTACACTTACAAAACAGGCCAAAAGTACCCTTTCCCCTCCACCTACAACCAAACTGCTATTTTTCCCAGAAACTAGACATTCCCAACATTGCTCCCACACCCCTAAACTCCTTCCCAAAAACCTAGAACACCCCAACATACCACCCCAAAAACGTGCATTACCGCGACCTCGCATAAGGCCTAAAGTCGCGTCCAAAATGCACTTTCAAACTAGGCCCAAAACACCCCTTCCCCTCCATGAATTTTCTTCAAAACACTTGCAAACAAAATTAGACTTTCCCACCTCTGATCCCAGCTAACTACATCCACTTGGAACCACCTGGAACACCCTGCAATCGAACCCCAAAAACATGTAAACACTCACATTTAACATGGGCTCCTATGGCAGCTCCTTCCTTCCTCGACTTTCACGAAAAACACCCTTCCCATCGATCGATTCCTCCCAATCTTCCTGCACACCCATGAATTCCCCCTCCCTACCACTCACAGCAGCCCCGTTCCTCTGGAGCAAGTGGAACACCCTTAAAACCACTTCTCCACCACCCCAAAAACGCCCATTGGATAACATGGCGATTCAGGCCATCACTCAAAAAGTGCTTTTTTCGCACTTCCCCTACTTCGATCCTCTTGAAACTCACTGGGACATTAGTTCCAGCGATTATGAAGAATCTCAGCAAGAATTACACAAATCCATCCAGTGGAAGGGGTACGACTTTTGCGGCAAACACGCGCCCCCCGCAAACACGCAAAATCACCCCAAAATCAGCCAAATCTGGATCGATTTTTGCCAAACCACTGGAAAACCTTCCCAACACCAAACCACACAAGTCCAAACCAAATCCAGCCAAATCGGACCAACCCCAACCCAGCCAGACCAACACAAACCCTTCCAAAACACCAATATTGGCGAAACTGAATCGAGCCCTGAGCCCTAGACTCGGGGAAACCCTAGCAATTCCAACCCTAAGCCCTAGACACCTTCCCAACCCTACCTCCTAACCCTAGACACCTCCCCAACCCTACCTCCTAACCCTACACACTCCTCTGAACCCTAAACACCTAACCGCAACGACGCACACTCCCCTAAACCCTAGAAACAAGCCTCAACCCTACCCTCATACCCTAGTCCCCAGCCTTAAACCCTATTCCCAAGCCCCAAACCCTAGTCCGGAGCCCTAAAGACCCGTCCTGAGCCCTAAGCCCTACGTCCCAGCTCTAAGCCCTAACATCCCAGCCCTAAACCCTAAAGCCTAGTCTTACACACGAACCCTAAACCCTAGTCTCCAGTCCTACAAACTACCCTCCTTCCCTGCCCTAAACCCTGAAACCCAGTCCCGAACCCTAAAGCCTGGCCCTAAGCCCTAATCCCCGAGCCTGCAGCCCTAGCCCGCAGCCCTAAGCCCTAGCAGGGAGCCCCGAACCCTAAAGCCTGGCCCTAAGCCCTAATCCCCAGCCCTAAAACACAAGCCTTCCACCCTCACTCTCACCCCTAAACACTCACAACAACCCTTCCACCCTTATCCCAATTCCCACACACTTGCCCTGAGCCCTAAACCCTGGAATCCACATATAAGTCGCCCTCTTGTGGCTTTCATCTGCAATAACGCAGTACCGGCAATGTTAGCCAATGGCACGAAAGTGCACCTTGAAAACAGGCCCAAATTCGCATTTCCCCTCAACCTACGAGCAAACTACTATTTTTCTCAATAACTAGACATTCCCAACATACCTCCCAACCCCTTAAACACATTCCCAAAAATAGGGAACACCCCAAAATACCCTCCCAAACAACCGCATTACCGCGACCTCTGGGCCAGCCAATGTTAGCCAATGGCACGAAAGTACACTTACAAAACAGGCCAAAAGTACCCTTTCCCCTCCACCTACAACCAAACTGCTATTTTTCCCAGAAACTAGACATTCCCAACATTGCTCCCACACCCCTAAACTCCTTCCCAAAAACCTAGAACACCCCAACATACCACCCCAAAAACGTGCATTACCGCGACCTCGCATAAGGCCTAAAGTCGCGTCCAAAATGCACTTTCAAACTAGGCCCAAAACACCCCTTCCCCTCCATGAATTTTCTTCAAAACACTTGCAAACAAAATTAGACTTTCCCACCTCTGATCCCAGCTAACTACATCCACTTGGAACCACCTGGAACACCCTGCAATCGAACCCCAAAAACATGTAAACACTCACATTTAACATGGGCTCCTATGGCAGCTCCTTCCTTCCTCGACTTTCACGAAAAACACCCTTCCCATCGATCGATTCCTCCCAATCTTCCTGCACACCCATGAATTCCCCCTCCCTACCACTCACAGCAGCCCCGTTCCTCTGGAGCAAGTGGAACACCCTTAAAACCACTTCTCCACCACCCCAAAAACGCCCATTGGATAACATGGCGATTCAGGCCATCACTCAAAAAGTGCTTTTTTCGCACTTCCCCTACTTCGATCCTCTTGAAACTCACTGGGACATTAGTTCCAGCGATTATGAAGAATCTCAGCAAGAATTACACAAATCCATCCAGTGGAAGGGGTACGACTTTTGCGGCAAACACGCGCCCCCCGCAAACACGCAAAATCACCCCAAAATCAGCCAAATCTGGATCGATTTTTGCCAAACCACTGGAAAACCTTCCCAACACCAAACCACACAAGTCCAAACCAAATCCAGCCAAATCGGACCAACCCCAACCCAGCCAGACCAACACAAACCCTTCCAAAACACCAATATTGGCGAAACTGAATCGAGCCCTGAGCCCTAGACTCGGGGAAACCCTAGCAATTCCAACCCTAAGCCCTAGACACCTTCCCAACCCTACCTCCTAACCCTAGACACCTCCCCAACCCTACCTCCTAACCCTACACACTCCTCTGAACCCTAAACACCTAACCGCAACGACGCACACTCCCCTAAACCCTAGAAACAAGCCTCAACCCTACCCTCATACCCTAGTCCCCAGCCTTAAACCCTATTCCCAAGCCCCAAACCCTAGTCCGGAGCCCTAAAGACCCGTCCTGAGCCCTAAGCCCTACGTCCCAGCTCTAAGCCCTAACATCCCAGCCCTAAACCCTAAAGCCTAGTCTTACACACGAACCCTAAACCCTAGTCTCCAGTCCTACAAACTACCCTCCTTCCCTGCCCTAAACCCTGAAACCCAGTCCCGAACCCTAAAGCCTGGCCCTAAGCCCTAATCCCCGAGCCTGCAGCCCTAGCCCGCAGCCCTAAGCCCTAGCAGGGAGCCCCGAACCCTAAAGCCTGGCCCTAAGCCCTAATCCCCAGCCCTAAAACACAAGCCTTCCACCCTCACTCTCACCCCTAAACACTCACAACAACCCTTCCACCCTTATCCCAATTCCCACACACTTGCCCTGAGCCCTAAACCCTGGAATCCACATATAAGTCGCCCTCTTGTGGCTTTCATCTGCAATAACGCAGTACCGGCAATGTTAGCCAATGGCACGAAAGTGCACCTTGAAAACAGGCCCAAATTCGCATTTCCCCTCAACCTACGAGCAAACTACTATTTTTCTCAATAACTAGACATTCCCAACATACCTCCCAACCCCTTAAACACATTCCCAAAAATAGGGAACACCCCAAAATACCCTCCCAAACAACCGCATTACCGCGACCTCTGGGCCAGCCAATGTTAGCCAATGGCACGAAAGTACACTTACAAAACAGGCCAAAAGTACCCTTTCCCCTCCACCTACAACCAAACTGCTATTTTTCCCAGAAACTAGACATTCCCAACATTGCTCCCACACCCCTAAACTCCTTCCCAAAAACCTAGAACACCCCAACATACCACCCCAAAAACGTGCATTACCGCGACCTCGCATAAGGCCTAAAGTCGCGTCCAAAATGCACTTTCAAACTAGGCCCAAAACACCCCTTCCCCTCCATGAATTTTCTTCAAAACACTTGCAAACAAAATTAGACTTTCCCACCTCTGATCCCAGCTAACTACATCCACTTGGAACCACCTGGAACACCCTGCAATCGAACCCCAAAAACATGTAAACACTCACATTTAACATGGGCTCCTATGGCAGCTCCTTCCTTCCTCGACTTTCACGAAAAACACCCTTCCCATCGATCGATTCCTCCCAATCTTCCTGCACACCCATGAATTCCCCCTCCCTACCACTCACAGCAGCCCCGTTCCTCTGGAGCAAGTGGAACACCCTTAAAACCACTTCTCCACCACCCCAAAAACGCCCATTGGATAACATGGCGATTCAGGCCATCACTCAAAAAGTGCTTTTTTCGCACTTCCCCTACTTCGATCCTCTTGAAACTCACTGGGACATTAGTTCCAGCGATTATGAAGAATCTCAGCAAGAATTACACAAATCCATCCAGTGGAAGGGGTACGACTTTTGCGGCAAACACGCGCCCCCCGCAAACACGCAAAATCACCCCAAAATCAGCCAAATCTGGATCGATTTTTGCCAAACCACTGGAAAACCTTCCCAACACCAAACCACACAAGTCCAAACCAAATCCAGCCAAATCGGACCAACCCCAACCCAGCCAGACCAACACAAACCCTTCCAAAACACCAATATTGGCGAAACTGAATCGAGCCCTGAGCCCTAGACTCGGGGAAACCCTAGCAATTCCAACCCTAAGCCCTAGACACCTTCCCAACCCTACCTCCTAACCCTAGACACCTCCCCAACCCTACCTCCTAACCCTACACACTCCTCTGAACCCTAAACACCTAACCGCAACGACGCACACTCCCCTAAACCCTAGAAACAAGCCTCAACCCTACCCTCATACCCTAGTCCCCAGCCTTAAACCCTATTCCCAAGCCCCAAACCCTAGTCCGGAGCCCTAAAGACCCGTCCTGAGCCCTAAGCCCTACGTCCCAGCTCTAAGCCCTAACATCCCAGCCCTAAACCCTAAAGCCTAGTCTTACACACGAACCCTAAACCCTAGTCTCCAGTCCTACAAACTACCCTCCTTCCCTGCCCTAAACCCTGAAACCCAGTCCCGAACCCTAAAGCCTGGCCCTAAGCCCTAATCCCCGAGCCTGCAGCCCTAGCCCGCAGCCCTAAGCCCTAGCAGGGAGCCCCGAACCCTAAAGCCTGGCCCTAAGCCCTAATCCCCAGCCCTAAAACACAAGCCTTCCACCCTCACTCTCACCCCTAAACACTCACAACAACCCTTCCACCCTTATCCCAATTCCCACACACTTGCCCTGAGCCCTAAACCCTGGAATCCACATATAAGTCGCCCTCTTGTGGCTTTCATCTGCAATAACGCAGTACCGGCAATGTTAGCCAATGGCACGAAAGTGCACCTTGAAAACAGGCCCAAATTCGCATTTCCCCTCAACCTACGAGCAAACTACTATTTTTCTCAATAACTAGACATTCCCAACATACCTCCCAACCCCTTAAACACATTCCCAAAAATAGGGAACACCCCAAAATACCCTCCCAAACAACCGCATTACCGCGACCTCTGGGCCAGCCAATGTTAGCCAATGGCACGAAAGTACACTTACAAAACAGGCCAAAAGTACCCTTTCCCCTCCACCTACAACCAAACTGCTATTTTTCCCAGAAACTAGACATTCCCAACATTGCTCCCACACCCCTAAACTCCTTCCCAAAAACCTAGAACACCCCAACATACCACCCCAAAAACGTGCATTACCGCGACCTCGCATAAGGCCTAAAGTCGCGTCCAAAATGCACTTTCAAACTAGGCCCAAAACACCCCTTCCCCTCCATGAATTTTCTTCAAAACACTTGCAAACAAAATTAGACTTTCCCACCTCTGATCCCAGCTAACTACATCCACTTGGAACCACCTGGAACACCCTGCAATCGAACCCCAAAAACATGTAAACACTCACATTTAACATGGGCTCCTATGGCAGCTCCTTCCTTCCTCGACTTTCACGAAAAACACCCTTCCCATCGATCGATTCCTCCCAATCTTCCTGCACACCCATGAATTCCCCCTCCCTACCACTCACAGCAGCCCCGTTCCTCTGGAGCAAGTGGAACACCCTTAAAACCACTTCTCCACCACCCCAAAAACGCCCATTGGATAACATGGCGATTCAGGCCATCACTCAAAAAGTGCTTTTTTCGCACTTCCCCTACTTCGATCCTCTTGAAACTCACTGGGACATTAGTTCCAGCGATTATGAAGAATCTCAGCAAGAATTACACAAATCCATCCAGTGGAAGGGGTACGACTTTTGCGGCAAACACGCGCCCCCCGCAAACACGCAAAATCACCCCAAAATCAGCCAAATCTGGATCGATTTTTGCCAAACCACTGGAAAACCTTCCCAACACCAAACCACACAAGTCCAAACCAAATCCAGCCAAATCGGACCAACCCCAACCCAGCCAGACCAACACAAACCCTTCCAAAACACCAATATTGGCGAAACTGAATCGAGCCCTGAGCCCTAGACTCGGGGAAACCCTAGCAATTCCAACCCTAAGCCCTAGACACCTTCCCAACCCTACCTCCTAACCCTAGACACCTCCCCAACCCTACCTCCTAACCCTACACACTCCTCTGAACCCTAAACACCTAACCGCAACGACGCACACTCCCCTAAACCCTAGAAACAAGCCTCAACCCTACCCTCATACCCTAGTCCCCAGCCTTAAACCCTATTCCCAAGCCCCAAACCCTAGTCCGGAGCCCTAAAGACCCGTCCTGAGCCCTAAGCCCTACGTCCCAGCTCTAAGCCCTAACATCCCAGCCCTAAACCCTAAAGCCTAGTCTTACACACGAACCCTAAACCCTAGTCTCCAGTCCTACAAACTACCCTCCTTCCCTGCCCTAAACCCTGAAACCCAGTCCCGAACCCTAAAGCCTGGCCCTAAGCCCTAATCCCCGAGCCTGCAGCCCTAGCCCGCAGCCCTAAGCCCTAGCAGGGAGCCCCGAACCCTAAAGCCTGGCCCTAAGCCCTAATCCCCAGCCCTAAAACACAAGCCTTCCACCCTCACTCTCACCCCTAAACACTCACAACAACCCTTCCACCCTTATCCCAATTCCCACACACTTGCCCTGAGCCCTAAACCCTGGAATCCACATATAAGTCGCCCTCTTGTGGCTTTCATCTGCAATAACGCAGTACCGGCAATGTTAGCCAATGGCACGAAAGTGCACCTTGAAAACAGGCCCAAATTCGCATTTCCCCTCAACCTACGAGCAAACTACTATTTTTCTCAATAACTAGACATTCCCAACATACCTCCCAACCCCTTAAACACATTCCCAAAAATAGGGAACACCCCAAAATACCCTCCCAAACAACCGCATTACCGCGACCTCTGGGCCAGCCAATGTTAGCCAATGGCACGAAAGTACACTTACAAAACAGGCCAAAAGTACCCTTTCCCCTCCACCTACAACCAAACTGCTATTTTTCCCAGAAACTAGACATTCCCAACATTGCTCCCACACCCCTAAACTCCTTCCCAAAAACCTAGAACACCCCAACATACCACCCCAAAAACGTGCATTACCGCGACCTCGCATAAGGCCTAAAGTCGCGTCCAAAATGCACTTTCAAACTAGGCCCAAAACACCCCTTCCCCTCCATGAATTTTCTTCAAAACACTTGCAAACAAAATTAGACTTTCCCACCTCTGATCCCAGCTAACTACATCCACTTGGAACCACCTGGAACACCCTGCAATCGAACCCCAAAAACATGTAAACACTCACATTTAACATGGGCTCCTATGGCAGCTCCTTCCTTCCTCGACTTTCACGAAAAACACCCTTCCCATCGATCGATTCCTCCCAATCTTCCTGCACACCCATGAATTCCCCCTCCCTACCACTCACAGCAGCCCCGTTCCTCTGGAGCAAGTGGAACACCCTTAAAACCACTTCTCCACCACCCCAAAAACGCCCATTGGATAACATGGCGATTCAGGCCATCACTCAAAAAGTGCTTTTTTCGCACTTCCCCTACTTCGATCCTCTTGAAACTCACTGGGACATTAGTTCCAGCGATTATGAAGAATCTCAGCAAGAATTACACAAATCCATCCAGTGGAAGGGGTACGACTTTTGCGGCAAACACGCGCCCCCCGCAAACACGCAAAATCACCCCAAAATCAGCCAAATCTGGATCGATTTTTGCCAAACCACTGGAAAACCTTCCCAACACCAAACCACACAAGTCCAAACCAAATCCAGCCAAATCGGACCAACCCCAACCCAGCCAGACCAACACAAACCCTTCCAAAACACCAATATTGGCGAAACTGAATCGAGCCCTGAGCCCTAGACTCGGGGAAACCCTAGCAATTCCAACCCTAAGCCCTAGACACCTTCCCAACCCTACCTCCTAACCCTAGACACCTCCCCAACCCTACCTCCTAACCCTACACACTCCTCTGAACCCTAAACACCTAACCGCAACGACGCACACTCCCCTAAACCCTAGAAACAAGCCTCAACCCTACCCTCATACCCTAGTCCCCAGCCTTAAACCCTATTCCCAAGCCCCAAACCCTAGTCCGGAGCCCTAAAGACCCGTCCTGAGCCCTAAGCCCTACGTCCCAGCTCTAAGCCCTAACATCCCAGCCCTAAACCCTAAAGCCTAGTCTTACACACGAACCCTAAACCCTAGTCTCCAGTCCTACAAACTACCCTCCTTCCCTGCCCTAAACCCTGAAACCCAGTCCCGAACCCTAAAGCCTGGCCCTAAGCCCTAATCCCCGAGCCTGCAGCCCTAGCCCGCAGCCCTAAGCCCTAGCAGGGAGCCCCGAACCCTAAAGCCTGGCCCTAAGCCCTAATCCCCAGCCCTAAAACACAAGCCTTCCACCCTCACTCTCACCCCTAAACACTCACAACAACCCTTCCACCCTTATCCCAATTCCCACACACTTGCCCTGAGCCCTAAACCCTGGAATCCACATATAAGTCGCCCTCTTGTGGCTTTCATCTGCAATAACGCAGTACCGGCAATGTTAGCCAATGGCACGAAAGTGCACCTTGAAAACAGGCCCAAATTCGCATTTCCCCTCAACCTACGAGCAAACTACTATTTTTCTCAATAACTAGACATTCCCAACATACCTCCCAACCCCTTAAACACATTCCCAAAAATAGGGAACACCCCAAAATACCCTCCCAAACAACCGCATTACCGCGACCTCTGGGCCAGCCAATGTTAGCCAATGGCACGAAAGTACACTTACAAAACAGGCCAAAAGTACCCTTTCCCCTCCACCTACAACCAAACTGCTATTTTTCCCAGAAACTAGACATTCCCAACATTGCTCCCACACCCCTAAACTCCTTCCCAAAAACCTAGAACACCCCAACATACCACCCCAAAAACGTGCATTACCGCGACCTCGCATAAGGCCTAAAGTCGCGTCCAAAATGCACTTTCAAACTAGGCCCAAAACACCCCTTCCCCTCCATGAATTTTCTTCAAAACACTTGCAAACAAAATTAGACTTTCCCACCTCTGATCCCAGCTAACTACATCCACTTGGAACCACCTGGAACACCCTGCAATCGAACCCCAAAAACATGTAAACACTCACATTTAACATGGGCTCCTATGGCAGCTCCTTCCTTCCTCGACTTTCACGAAAAACACCCTTCCCATCGATCGATTCCTCCCAATCTTCCTGCACACCCATGAATTCCCCCTCCCTACCACTCACAGCAGCCCCGTTCCTCTGGAGCAAGTGGAACACCCTTAAAACCACTTCTCCACCACCCCAAAAACGCCCATTGGATAACATGGCGATTCAGGCCATCACTCAAAAAGTGCTTTTTTCGCACTTCCCCTACTTCGATCCTCTTGAAACTCACTGGGACATTAGTTCCAGCGATTATGAAGAATCTCAGCAAGAATTACACAAATCCATCCAGTGGAAGGGGTACGACTTTTGCGGCAAACACGCGCCCCCCGCAAACACGCAAAATCACCCCAAAATCAGCCAAATCTGGATCGATTTTTGCCAAACCACTGGAAAACCTTCCCAACACCAAACCACACAAGTCCAAACCAAATCCAGCCAAATCGGACCAACCCCAACCCAGCCAGACCAACACAAACCCTTCCAAAACACCAATATTGGCGAAACTGAATCGAGCCCTGAGCCCTAGACTCGGGGAAACCCTAGCAATTCCAACCCTAAGCCCTAGACACCTTCCCAACCCTACCTCCTAACCCTAGACACCTCCCCAACCCTACCTCCTAACCCTACACACTCCTCTGAACCCTAAACACCTAACCGCAACGACGCACACTCCCCTAAACCCTAGAAACAAGCCTCAACCCTACCCTCATACCCTAGTCCCCAGCCTTAAACCCTATTCCCAAGCCCCAAACCCTAGTCCGGAGCCCTAAAGACCCGTCCTGAGCCCTAAGCCCTACGTCCCAGCTCTAAGCCCTAACATCCCAGCCCTAAACCCTAAAGCCTAGTCTTACACACGAACCCTAAACCCTAGTCTCCAGTCCTACAAACTACCCTCCTTCCCTGCCCTAAACCCTGAAACCCAGTCCCGAACCCTAAAGCCTGGCCCTAAGCCCTAATCCCCGAGCCTGCAGCCCTAGCCCGCAGCCCTAAGCCCTAGCAGGGAGCCCCGAACCCTAAAGCCTGGCCCTAAGCCCTAATCCCCAGCCCTAAAACACAAGCCTTCCACCCTCACTCTCACCCCTAAACACTCACAACAACCCTTCCACCCTTATCCCAATTCCCACACACTTGCCCTGAGCCCTAAACCCTGGAATCCACATATAAGTCGCCCTCTTGTGGCTTTCATCTGCAATAACGCAGTACCGGCAATGTTAGCCAATGG
This sequence comes from Triturus cristatus, assembly GCF_964204655.1. Classification (NCBI taxonomy): domain Eukaryota; kingdom Metazoa; phylum Chordata; class Amphibia; order Caudata; family Salamandridae; genus Triturus; species Triturus cristatus. The sequence goes on along the minus strand of NW_028187647.1, from coordinate 90,495 downwards.
CACGAAAGTGCACCTTGAAAACAGGCCCAAATTCGCATTTCCCCTCAACCTACGAGCAAACTACTATTTTTCTCAATAACTAGACATTCCCAACATACCTCCCAACCCCTTAAACACATTCCCAAAAATAGGGAACACCCCAAAATACCCTCCCAAACAACCGCATTACCGCGACCTCTGGGCCAGCCAATGTTAGCCAATGGCACGAAAGTACACTTACAAAACAGGCCAAAAGTACCCTTTCCCCTCCACCTACAACCAAACTGCTATTTTTCCCAGAAACTAGACATTCCCAACATTGCTCCCACACCCCTAAACTCCTTCCCAAAAACCTAGAACACCCCAACATACCACCCCAAAAACGTGCATTACCGCGACCTCGCATAAGGCCTAAAGTCGCGTCCAAAATGCACTTTCAAACTAGGCCCAAAACACCCCTTCCCCTCCATGAATTTTCTTCAAAACACTTGCAAACAAAATTAGACTTTCCCACCTCTGATCCCAGCTAACTACATCCACTTGGAACCACCTGGAACACCCTGCAATCGAACCCCAAAAACATGTAAACACTCACATTTAACATGGGCTCCTATGGCAGCTCCTTCCTTCCTCGACTTTCACGAAAAACACCCTTCCCATCGATCGATTCCTCCCAATCTTCCTGCACACCCATGAATTCCCCCTCCCTACCACTCACAGCAGCCCCGTTCCTCTGGAGCAAGTGGAACACCCTTAAAACCACTTCTCCACCACCCCAAAAACGCCCATTGGATAACATGGCGATTCAGGCCATCACTCAAAAAGTGCTTTTTTCGCACTTCCCCTACTTCGATCCTCTTGAAACTCACTGGGACATTAGTTCCAGCGATTATGAAGAATCTCAGCAAGAATTACACAAATCCATCCAGTGGAAGGGGTACGACTTTTGCGGCAAACACGCGCCCCCCGCAAACACGCAAAATCACCCCAAAATCAGCCAAATCTGGATCGATTTTTGCCAAACCACTGGAAAACCTTCCCAACACCAAACCACACAAGTCCAAACCAAATCCAGCCAAATCGGACCAACCCCAACCCAGCCAGACCAACACAAACCCTTCCAAAACACCAATATTGGCGAAACTGAATCGAGCCCTGAGCCCTAGACTCGGGGAAACCCTAGCAATTCCAACCCTAAGCCCTAGACACCTTCCCAACCCTACCTCCTAACCCTAGACACCTCCCCAACCCTACCTCCTAACCCTACACACTCCTCTGAACCCTAAACACCTAACCGCAACGACGCACACTCCCCTAAACCCTAGAAACAAGCCTCAACCCTACCCTCATACCCTAGTCCCCAGCCTTAAACCCTATTCCCAAGCCCCAAACCCTAGTCCGGAGCCCTAAAGACCCGTCCTGAGCCCTAAGCCCTACGTCCCAGCTCTAAGCCCTAACATCCCAGCCCTAAACCCTAAAGCCTAGTCTTACACACGAACCCTAAACCCTAGTCTCCAGTCCTACAAACTACCCTCCTTCCCTGCCCTAAACCCTGAAACCCAGTCCCGAACCCTAAAGCCTGGCCCTAAGCCCTAATCCCCGAGCCTGCAGCCCTAGCCCGCAGCCCTAAGCCCTAGCAGGGAGCCCCGAACCCTAAAGCCTGGCCCTAAGCCCTAATCCCCAGCCCTAAAACACAAGCCTTCCACCCTCACTCTCACCCCTAAACACTCACAACAACCCTTCCACCCTTATCCCAATTCCCACACACTTGCCCTGAGCCCTAAACCCTGGAATCCACATATAAGTCGCCCTCTTGTGGCTTTCATCTGCAATAACGCAGTACCGGCAATGTTAGCCAATGGCACGAAAGTGCACCTTGAAAACAGGCCCAAATTCGCATTTCCCCTCAACCTACGAGCAAACTACTATTTTTCTCAATAACTAGACATTCCCAACATACCTCCCAACCCCTTAAACACATTCCCAAAAATAGGGAACACCCCAAAATACCCTCCCAAACAACCGCATTACCGCGACCTCTGGGCCAGCCAATGTTAGCCAATGGCACGAAAGTACACTTACAAAACAGGCCAAAAGTACCCTTTCCCCTCCACCTACAACCAAACTGCTATTTTTCCCAGAAACTAGACATTCCCAACATTGCTCCCACACCCCTAAACTCCTTCCCAAAAACCTAGAACACCCCAACATACCACCCCAAAAACGTGCATTACCGCGACCTCGCATAAGGCCTAAAGTCGCGTCCAAAATGCACTTTCAAACTAGGCCCAAAACACCCCTTCCCCTCCATGAATTTTCTTCAAAACACTTGCAAACAAAATTAGACTTTCCCACCTCTGATCCCAGCTAACTACATCCACTTGGAACCACCTGGAACACCCTGCAATCGAACCCCAAAAACATGTAAACACTCACATTTAACATGGGCTCCTATGGCAGCTCCTTCCTTCCTCGACTTTCACGAAAAACACCCTTCCCATCGATCGATTCCTCCCAATCTTCCTGCACACCCATGAATTCCCCCTCCCTACCACTCACAGCAGCCCCGTTCCTCTGGAGCAAGTGGAACACCCTTAAAACCACTTCTCCACCACCCCAAAAACGCCCATTGGATAACATGGCGATTCAGGCCATCACTCAAAAAGTGCTTTTTTCGCACTTCCCCTACTTCGATCCTCTTGAAACTCACTGGGACATTAGTTCCAGCGATTATGAAGAATCTCAGCAAGAATTACACAAATCCATCCAGTGGAAGGGGTACGACTTTTGCGGCAAACACGCGCCCCCCGCAAACACGCAAAATCACCCCAAAATCAGCCAAATCTGGATCGATTTTTGCCAAACCACTGGAAAACCTTCCCAACACCAAACCACACAAGTCCAAACCAAATCCAGCCAAATCGGACCAACCCCAACCCAGCCAGACCAACACAAACCCTTCCAAAACACCAATATTGGCGAAACTGAATCGAGCCCTGAGCCCTAGACTCGGGGAAACCCTAGCAATTCCAACCCTAAGCCCTAGACACCTTCCCAACCCTACCTCCTAACCCTAGACACCTCCCCAACCCTACCTCCTAACCCTACACACTCCTCTGAACCCTAAACACCTAACCGCAACGACGCACACTCCCCTAAACCCTAGAAACAAGCCTCAACCCTACCCTCATACCCTAGTCCCCAGCCTTAAACCCTATTCCCAAGCCCCAAACCCTAGTCCGGAGCCCTAAAGACCCGTCCTGAGCCCTAAGCCCTACGTCCCAGCTCTAAGCCCTAACATCCCAGCCCTAAACCCTAAAGCCTAGTCTTACACACGAACCCTAAACCCTAGTCTCCAGTCCTACAAACTACCCTCCTTCCCTGCCCTAAACCCTGAAACCCAGTCCCGAACCCTAAAGCCTGGCCCTAAGCCCTAATCCCCGAGCCTGCAGCCCTAGCCCGCAGCCCTAAGCCCTAGCAGGGAGCCCCGAACCCTAAAGCCTGGCCCTAAGCCCTAATCCCCAGCCCTAAAACACAAGCCTTCCACCCTCACTCTCACCCCTAAACACTCACAACAACCCTTCCACCCTTATCCCAATTCCCACACACTTGCCCTGAGCCCTAAACCCTGGAATCCACATATAAGTCGCCCTCTTGTGGCTTTCATCTGCAATAACGCAGTACCGGCAATGTTAGCCAATGGCACGAAAGTGCACCTTGAAAACAGGCCCAAATTCGCATTTCCCCTCAACCTACGAGCAAACTACTATTTTTCTCAATAACTAGACATTCCCAACATACCTCCCAACCCCTTAAACACATTCCCAAAAATAGGGAACACCCCAAAATACCCTCCCAAACAACCGCATTACCGCGACCTCTGGGCCAGCCAATGTTAGCCAATGGCACGAAAGTACACTTACAAAACAGGCCAAAAGTACCCTTTCCCCTCCACCTACAACCAAACTGCTATTTTTCCCAGAAACTAGACATTCCCAACATTGCTCCCACACCCCTAAACTCCTTCCCAAAAACCTAGAACACCCCAACATACCACCCCAAAAACGTGCATTACCGCGACCTCGCATAAGGCCTAAAGTCGCGTCCAAAATGCACTTTCAAACTAGGCCCAAAACACCCCTTCCCCTCCATGACTTTTCTTCAAAACACTTGCAAACAAAATTAGACTTTCCCACCTCTGATCCCAGCTAACTACATCCACTTGGAACCACCTGGAACACCCTGCAATCGAACCCCAAAAACATGTAAACACTCACATTTAACATGGGCTCCTATGGCAGCTCCTTCCTTCCTCGACTTTCACGAAAAACACCCTTCCCATCGATCGATTCCTCCCAATCTTCCTGCACACCCATGAATTCCCCCTCCCTACCACTCACAGCAGCCCCGTTCCTCTGGAGCAAGTGGAACACCCTTAAAACCACTTCTCCACCACCCCAAAAACGCCCATTGGATAACATGGCGATTCAGGCCATCACTCAAAAAGTGCTTTTTTCGCACTTCCCCTACTTCGATCCTCTTGAAACTCACTGGGACATTAGTTCCAGCGATTATGAAGAATCTCAGCAAGAATTACACAAATCCATCCAGTGGAAGGGGTACGACTTTTGCGGCAAACACGCGCCCCCCGCAAACACGCAAAATCACCCCAAAATCAGCCAAATCTGGATCGATTTTTGCCAAACCACTGGAAAACCTTCCCAACACCAAACCACACAAGTCCAAACCAAATCCAGCCAAATCGGACCAACCCCAACCCAGCCAGACCAACACAAACCCTTCCAAAACACCAATATTGGCGAAACTGAATCGAGCCCTGAGCCCTAGACTCGGGGAAACCCTAGCAATTCCAACCCTAAGCCCTAGACACCTTCCCAACCCTACCTCCTAACCCTAGACACCTCCCCAACCCTACCTCCTAACCCTACACACTCCTCTGAACCCTAAACACCTAACCGCAACGACGCACACTCCCCTAAACCCTAGAAACAAGCCTCAACCCTACCCTCATACCCTAGTCCCCAGCCTTAAACCCTATTCCCAAGCCCCAAACCCTAGTCCGGAGCCCTAAAGACCCGTCCTGAGCCCTAAGCCCTACGTCCCAGCTCTAAGCCCTAACATCCCAGCCCTAAACCCTAAAGCCTAGTCTTACACACGAACCCTAAACCCTAGTCTCCAGTCCTACAAACTACCCTCCTTCCCTGCCCTAAACCCTGAAACCCAGTCCCGAACCCTAAAGCCTGGCCCTAAGCCCTAATCCCCGAGCCTGCAGCCCTAGCCCGCAGCCCTAAGCCCTAGCAGGGAGCCCCGAACCCTAAAGCCTGGCCCTAAGCCCTAATCCCCAGCCCTAAAACACAAGCCTTCCACCCTCACTCTCACCCCTAAACACTCACAACAACCCTTCCACCCTTATCCCAATTCCCACACTTGCCCTGAGCCCTAAACCCTGGAATCCACATATAAGTCGCCCTCTTGTGGCTTTCATCTGCAATAACGCAGTACCGGCAATGTTAGCCAATGGCACGAAAGTGCACCTTGAAAACAGGCCCAAATTCGCATTTCCCCTCAACCTACGAGCAAACTACTATTTTTCTCAATAACTAGACATTCCCAACATACCTCCCAACCCCTTAAACACATTCCCAAAAATAGGGAACACCCCAAAATACCCTCCCAAACAACCGCATTACCGCGACCTCTGGGCCAGCCAATGTTAGCCAATGGCACGAAAGTACACTTACAAAACAGGCCAAAAGTACCCTTTCCCCTCCACCTACAACCAAACTGCTATTTTTCCCAGAAACTAGACATTCCCAACATTGCTCCCACACCCCTAAACTCCTTCCCAAAAACCTAGAACACCCCAACATACCACCCCAAAAACGTGCATTACCGCGACCTCGCATAAGGCCTAAAGTCGCGTCCAAAATGCACTTTCAAACTAGGCCCAAAACACCCCTTCCCCTCCATGAATTTTCTTCAAAACACTTGCAAACAAAATTAGACTTTCCCACCTCTGATCCCAGCTAACTACATCCACTTGGAACCACCTGGAACACCCTGCAATCGAACCCCAAAAACATGTAAACACTCACATTTAACATGGGCTCCTATGGCAGCTCCTTCCTTCCTCGACTTTCACGAAAAACACCCTTCCCATCGATCGATTCCTCCCAATCTTCCTGCACACCCATGAATTCCCCCTCCCTACCACTCACAGCAGCCCCGTTCCTCTGGAGCAAGTGGAACACCCTTAAAACCACTTCTCCACCACCCCAAAAACGCCCATTGGATAACATGGCGATTCAGGCCATCACTCAAAAAGTGCTTTTTTCGCACTTCCCCTACTTCGATCCTCTTGAAACTCACTGGGACATTAGTTCCAGCGATTATGAAGAATCTCAGCAAGAATTACACAAATCCATCCAGTGGAAGGGGTACGACTTTTGCGGCAAACACGCGCCCCCCGCAAACACGCAAAATCACCCCAAAATCAGCCAAATCTGGATCGATTTTTGCCAAACCACTGGAAAACCTTCCCAACACCAAACCACACAAGTCCAAACCAAATCCAGCCAAATCGGACCAACCCCAACCCAGCCAGACCAACACAAACCCTTCCAAAACACCAATATTGGCGAAACTGAATCGAGCCCTGAGCCCTAGACTCGGGGAAACCCTAGCAATTCCAACCCTAAGCCCTAGACACCTTCCCAACCCTACCTCCTAACCCTAGACACCTCCCCAACCCTACCTCCTAACCCTACACACTCCTCTGAACCCTAAACACCTAACCGCAACGACGCACACTCCCCTAAACCCTAGAAACAAGCCTCAACCCTACCCTCATACCCTAGTCCCCAGCCTTAAACCCTATTCCCAAGCCCCAAACCCTAGTCCGGAGCCCTAAAGACCCGTCCTGAGCCCTAAGCCCTACGTCCCAGCTCTAAGCCCTAACATCCCAGCCCTAAACCCTAAAGCCTAGTCTTACACACGAACCCTAAACCCTAGTCTCCAGTCCTACAAACTACCCTCCTTCCCTGCCCTAAACCCTGAAACCCAGTCCCGAACCCTAAAGCCTGGCCCTAAGCCCTAATCCCCGAGCCTGCAGCCCTAGCCCGCAGCCCTAAGCCCTAGCAGGGAGCCCCGAACCCTAAAGCCTGGCCCTAAGCCCTAATCCCCAGCCCTAAAACACAAGCCTTCCACCCTCACTCTCACCCCTAAACACTCACAACAACCCTTCCACCCTTATCCCAATTCCCACACACTTGCCCTGAGCCCTAAACCCTGGAATCCACATATAAGTCGCCCTCTTGTGGCTTTCATCTGCAATAACGCAGTACCGGCAATGTTAGCCAATGGCACGAAAGTGCACCTTGAAAACAGGCCCAAATTCGCATTTCCCCTCAACCTACGAGCAAACTACTATTTTTCTCAATAACTAGACATTCCCAACATACCTCCCAACCCCTTAAACACATTCCCAAAAATAGGGAACACCCCAAAATACCCTCCCAAACAACCGCATTACCGCGACCTCTGGGCCAGCCAATGTTAGCCAATGGCACGAAAGTACACTTACAAAACAGGCCAAAAGTACCCTTTCCCCTCCACCTACAACCAAACTGCTATTTTTCCCAGAAACTAGACATTCCCAACATTGCTCCCACACCCCTAAACTCCTTCCCAAAAACCTAGAACACCCCAACATACCACCCCAAAAACGTGCATTACCGCGACCTCGCATAAGGCCTAAAGTCGCGTCCAAAATGCACTTTCAAACTAGGCCCAAAACACCCCTTCCCCTCCATGAATTTTCTTCAAAACACTTGCAAACAAAATTAGACTTTCCCACCTCTGATCCCAGCTAACTACATCCACTTGGAACCACCTGGAACACCCTGCAATCGAACCCCAAAAACATGTAAACACTCACATTTAACATGGGCTCCTATGGCAGCTCCTTCCTTCCTCGACTTTCACGAAAAACACCCTTCCCATCGATCGATTCCTCCCAATCTTCCTGCACACCCATGAATTCCCCCTCCCTACCACTCACAGCAGCCCCGTTCCTCTGGAGCAAGTGGAACACCCTTAAAACCACTTCTCCACCACCCCAAAAACGCCCATTGGATAACATGGCGATTCAGGCCATCACTCAAAAAGTGCTTTTTTCGCACTTCCCCTACTTCGATCCTCTTGAAACTCACTGGGACATTAGTTCCAGCGATTATGAAGAATCTCAGCAAGAATTACACAAATCCATCCAGTGGAAGGGGTACGACTTTTGCGGCAAACACGCGCCCCCCGCAAACACGCAAAATCACCCCAAAATCAGCCAAATCTGGATCGATTTTTGCCAAACCACTGGAAAACCTTCCCAACACCAAACCACACAAGTCCAAACCAAATCCAGCCAAATCGGACCAACCCCAACCCAGCCAGACCAACACAAACCCTTCCAAAACACCAATATTGGCGAAACTGAATCGAGCCCTGAGCCCTAGACTCGGGGAAACCCTAGCAATTCCAACCCTAAGCCCTAGACACCTTCCCAACCCTACCTCCTAACCCTAGACACCTCCCCAACCCTACCTCCTAACCCTACACACTCCTCTGAACCCTAAACACCTAACCGCAACGACGCACACTCCCCTAAACCCTAGAAACAAGCCTCAACCCTACCCTCATACCCTAGTCCCCAGCCTTAAACCCTATTCCCAAGCCCCAAACCCTAGTCCGGAGCCCTAAAGACCCGTCCTGAGCCCTAAGCCCTACGTCCCAGCTCTAAGCCCTAACATCCCAGCCCTAAACCCTAAAGCCTAGTCTTACACACGAACCCTAAACCCTAGTCTCCAGTCCTACAAACTACCCTCCTTCCCTGCCCTAAACCCTGAAACCCAGTCCCGAACCCTAAAGCCTGGCCCTAAGCCCTAATCCCCGAGCCTGCAGCCCTAGCCCGCAGCCCTAAGCCCTAGCAGGGAGCCCCGAACCCTAAAGCCTGGCCCTAAGCCCTAATCCCCAGCCCTAAAACACAAGCCTTCCACCCTCACTCTCACCCCTAAACACTCACAACAACCCTTCCACCCTTATCCCAATTCCCACACACTTGCCCTGAGCCCTAAACCCTGGAATCCACATATAAGTCGCCCTCTTGTGGCTTTCATCTGCAATAACGCAGTACCGGCAATGTTAGCCAATGGCACGAAAGTGCACCTTGAAAACAGGCCCAAATTCGCATTTCCCCTCAACCTACGAGCAAACTACTATTTTTCTCAATAACTAGACATTCCCAACATACCTCCCAACCCCTTAAACACATTCCCAAAAATAGGGAACACCCCAAAATACCCTCCCAAACAACCGCATTACCGCGACCTCTGGGCCAGCCAATGTTAGCCAATGGCACGAAAGTACACTTACAAAACAGGCCAAAAGTACCCTTTCCCCTCCACCTACAACCAAACTGCTATTTTTCCCAGAAACTAGACATTCCCAACATTGCTCCCACACCCCTAAACTCCTTCCCAAAAACCTAGAACACCCCAACATACCACCCCAAAAACGTGCATTACCGCGACCTCGCATAAGGCCTAAAGTCGCGTCCAAAATGCACTTTCAAACTAGGCCCAAAACACCCCTTCCCCTCCATGAATTTTCTTCAAAACACTTGCAAACAAAATTAGACTTTCCCACCTCTGATCCCAGCTAACTACATCCACTTGGAACCACCTGGAACACCCTGCAATCGAACCCCAAAAACATGTAAACACTCACATTTAACATGGGCTCCTATGGCAGCTCCTTCCTTCCTCGACTTTCACGAAAAACACCCTTCCCATCGATCGATTCCTCCCAATCTTCCTGCACACCCATGAATTCCCCCTCCCTACCACTCACAGCAGCCCCGTTCCTCTGGAGCAAGTGGAACACCCTTAAAACCACTTCTCCACCACCCCAAAAACGCCCATTGGATAACATGGCGATTCAGGCCATCACTCAAAAAGTGCTTTTTTCGCACTTCCCCTACTTCGATCCTCTTGAAACTCACTGGGACATTAGTTCCAGCGATTATGAAGAATCTCAGCAAGAATTACACAAATCCATCCAGTGGAAGGGGTACGACTTTTGCGGCAAACACGCGCCCCCCGCAAACACGCAAAATCACCCCAAAATCAGCCAAATCTGGATCGATTTTTGCCAAACCACTGGAAAACCTTCCCAACACCAAACCACACAAGTCCAAACCAAATCCAGCCAAATCGGACCAACCCCAACCCAGCCAGACCAACACAAACCCTTCCAAAACACCAATATTGGCGAAACTGAATCGAGCCCTGAGCCCTAGACTCGGGGAAACCCTAGCAATTCCAACCCTAAGCCCTAGACACCTTCCCAACCCTACCTCCTAACCCTAGACACCTCCCCAACCCTACCTCCTAACCCTACACACTCCTCTGAACCCTAAACACCTAACCGCAACGACGCACACTCCCCTAAACCCTAGAAACAAGCCTCAACCCTACCCTCATACCCTAGTCCCCAGCCTTAAACCCTATTCCCAAGCCCCAAACCCTAGTCCGGAGCCCTAAAGACCCGTCCTGAGCCCTAAGCCCTACGTCCCAGCTCTAAGCCCTAACATCCCAGCCCTAAACCCTAAAGCCTAGTCTTACACACGAACCCTAAACCCTAGTCTCCAGTCCTACAAACTACCCTCCTTCCCTGCCCTAAACCCTGAAACCCAGTCCCGAACCCTAAAGCCTGGCCCTAAGCCCTAATCCCCGAGCCTGCAGCCCTAGCCCGCAGCCCTAAGCCCTAGCAGGGAGCCCCGAACCCTAAAGCCTGGCCCTAAGCCCTAATCCCCAGCCCTAAAACACAAGCCTTCCACCCTCACTCTCACCCCTAAACACTCACAACAACCCTTCCACCCTTATCCCAATTCCCACACACTTGCCCTGAGCCCTAAACCCTGGAATCCACATATAAGTCGCCCTCTTGTGGCTTTCATCTGCAATAACGCAGTACCGGCAATGTTAGCCAATGGCACGAAAGTGCACCTTGAAAACAGGCCCAAATTCGCATTTCCCCTCAACCTACGAGCAAACTACTATTTTTCTCAATAACTAGACATTCCCAACATACCTCCCAACCCCTTAAACACATTCCCAAAAATAGGGAACACCCCAAAATACCCTCCCAAACAACCGCATTACCGCGACCTCTGGGCCAGCCAATGTTAGCCAATGGCACGAAAGTACACTTACAAAACAGGCCAAAAGTACCCTTTCCCCTCCACCTACAACCAAACTGCTATTTTTCCCAGAAACTAGACATTCCCAACATTGCTCCCACACCCCTAAACTCCTTCCCAAAAACCTAGAACACCCCAACATACCACCCCAAAAACGTGCATTACCGCGACCTCGCATAAGGCCTAAAGTCGCGTCCAAAATGCACTTTCAAACTAGGCCCAAAACACCCCTTCCCCTCCATGAATTTTCTTCAAAACACTTGCAAACAAAATTAGACTTTCCCACCTCTGATCCCAGCTAACTACATCCACTTGGAACCACCTGGAACACCCTGCAATCGAACCCCAAAAACATGTAAACACTCACATTTAACATGGGCTCCTATGGCAGCTCCTTCCTTCCTCGACTTTCACGAAAAACACCCTTCCCATCGATCGATTCCTCCCAATCTTCCTGCACACCCATGAATTCCCCCTCCCTACCACTCACAGCAGCCCCGTTCCTCTGGAGCAAGTGGAACACCCTTAAAACCACTTCTCCACCACCCCAAAAACGCCCATTGGATAACATGGCGATTCAGGCCATCACTCAAAAAGTGCTTTTTTCGCACTTCCCCTACTTCGATCCTCTTGAAACTCACTGGGACATTAGTTCCAGCGATTATGAAGAATCTCAGCAAGAATTACACAAATCCATCCAGTGGAAGGGGTACGACTTTTGCGGCAAACACGCGCCCCCCGCAAACACGCAAAATCACCCCAAAATCAGCCAAATCTGGATCGATTTTTGCCAAACCACTGGAAAACCTTCCCAACACCAAACCACACAAGTCCAAACCAAATCCAGCCAAATCGGACCAACCCCAACCCAGCCAGACCAACACAAACCCTTCCAAAACACCAATATTGGCGAAACTGAATCGAGCCCTGAGCCCTAGACTCGGGGAAACCCTAGCAATTCCAACCCTAAGCCCTAGACACCTTCCCAACCCTACCTCCTAACCCTAGACACCTCCCCAACCCTACCTCCTAACCCTACACACTCCTCTGAACCCTAAACACCTAACCGCAACGACGCACACTCCCCTAAACCCTAGAAACAAGCCTCAACCCTACCCTCATACCCTAGTCCCCAGCCTTAAACCCTATTCCCAAGCCCCAAACCCTAGTCCGGAGCCCTAAAGACCCGTCCTGAGCCCTAAGCCCTACGTCCCAGCTCTAAGCCCTAACATCCCAGCCCTAAACCCTAAAGCCTAGTCTTACACACGAACCCTAAACCCTAGTCTCCAGTCCTACAAACTACCCTCCTTCCCTGCCCTAAACCCTGAAACCCAGTCCCGAACCCTAAAGCCTGGCCCTAAGCCCTAATCCCCGAGCCTGCAGCCCTAGCCCGCAGCCCTAAGCCCTAGCAGGGAGCCCCGAACCCTAAAGCCTGGCCCTAAGCCCTAATCCCCAGCCCTAAAACACAAGCCTTCCACCCTCACTCTCACCCCTAAACACTCACAACAACCCTTCCACCCTTATCCCAATTCCCACACACTTGCCCTGAGCCCTAAACCCTGGAATCCACATATAAGTCGCCCTCTTGTGGCTTTCATCTGCAATAACGCAGTACCGGCAATGTTAGCCAATGGCACGAAAGTGCACCTTGAAAACAGGCCCAAATTCGCATTTCCCCTCAACCTACGAGCAAACTACTATTTTTCTCAATAACTAGACATTCCCAACATACCTCCCAACCCCTTAAACACATTCCCAAAAATAGGGAACACCCCAAAATACCCTCCCAAACAACCGCATTACCGCGACCTCTGGGCCAGCCAATGTTAGCCAATGGCACGAAAGTACACTTACAAAACAGGCCAAAAGTACCCTTTCCCCTCCACCTACAACCAAACTGCTATTTTTCCCAGAAACTAGACATTCCCAACATTGCTCCCACACCCCTAAACTCCTTCCCAAAAACCTAGAACACCCCAACATACCACCCCAAAAACGTGCATTACCGCGACCTCGCATAAGGCCTAAAGTCGCGTCCAAAATGCACTTTCAAACTAGGCCCAAAACACCCCTTCCCCTCCATGAATTTTCTTCAAAACACTTGCAAACAAAATTAGACTTTCCCACCTCTGATCCCAGCTAACTACATCCACTTGGAACCACCTGGAACACCCTGCAATCGAACCCCAAAAACATGTAAACACTCACATTTAACATGGGCTCCTATGGCAGCTCCTTCCTTCCTCGACTTTCACGAAAAACACCCTTCCCATCGATCGATTCCTCCCAATCTTCCTGCACACCCATGAATTCCCCCTCCCTACCACTCACAGCAGCCCCGTTCCTCTGGAGCAAGTGGAACACCCTTAAAACCACTTCTCCACCACCCCAAAAACGCCCATTGGATAACATGGCGATTCAGGCCATCACTCAAAAAGTGCTTTTTTCGCACTTCCCCTACTTCGATCCTCTTGAAACTCACTGGGACATTAGTTCCAGCGATTATGAAGAATCTCAGCAAGAATTACACAAATCCATCCAGTGGAAGGGGTACGACTTTTGCGGCAAACACGCGCCCCCCGCAAACACGCAAAATCACCCCAAAATCAGCCAAATCTGGATCGATTTTTGCCAAACCACTGGAAAACCTTCCCAACACCAAACCACACAAGTCCAAACCAAATCCAGCCAAATCGGACCAACCCCAACCCAGCCAGACCAACACAAACCCTTCCAAAACACCAATATTGGCGAAACTGAATCGAGCCCTGAGCCCTAGACTCGGGGAAACCCTAGCAATTCCAACCCTAAGCCCTAGACACCTTCCCAACCCTACCTCCTAACCCTAGACACCTCCCCAACCCTACCTCCTAACCCTACACACTCCTCTGAACCCTAAACACCTAACCGCAACGACGCACACTCCCCTAAACCCTAGAAACAAGCCTCAACCCTACCCTCATACCCTAGTCCCCAGCCTTAAACCCTATTCCCAAGCCCCAAACCCTAGTCCGGAGCCCTAAAGACCCGTCCTGAGCCCTAAGCCCTACGTCCCAGCTCTAAGCCCTAACATCCCAGCCCTAAACCCTAAAGCCTAGTCTTACACACGAACCCTAAACCCTAGTCTCCAGTCCTACAAACTACCCTCCTTCCCTGCCCTAAACCCTGAAACCCAGTCCCGAACCCTAAAGCCTGGCCCTAAGCCCTAATCCCCGAGCCTGCAGCCCTAGCCCGCAGCCCTAAGCCCTAGCAGGGAGCCCCGAACCCTAAAGCCTGGCCCTAAGCCCTAATCCCCAGCCCTAAAACACAAGCCTTCCACCCTCACTCTCACCCCTAAACACTCACAACAACCCTTCCACCCTTATCCCAATTCCCACACACTTGCCCTGAGCCCTAAACCCTGGAATCCACATATAAGTCGCCCTCTTGTGGCTTTCATCTGCAATAACGCAGTACCGGCAATGTTAGCCAATGGCACGAAAGTGCACCTTGAAAACAGGCCCAAATTCGCATTTCCCCTCAACCTACGAGCAAACTACTATTTTTCTCAATAACTAGACATTCCCAACATACCTCCCAACCCCTTAAACACATTCCCAAAAATAGGGAACACCCCAAAATACCCTCCCAAACAACCGCATTACCGCGACCTCTGGGCCAGCCAATGTTAGCCAATGGCACGAAAGTACACTTACAAAACAGGCCAAAAGTACCCTTTCCCCTCCACCTACAACCAAACTGCTATTTTTCCCAGAAACTAGACATTCCCAACATTGCTCCCACACCCCTAAACTCCTTCCCAAAAACCTAGAACACCCCAACATACCACCCCAAAAACGTGCATTACCGCGACCTCGCATAAGGCCTAAAGTCGCGTCCAAAATGCACTTTCAAACTAGGCCCAAAACACCCCTTCCCCTCCATGAATTTTCTTCAAAACACTTGCAAACAAAATTAGACTTTCCCACCTCTGATCCCAGCTAACTACATCCACTTGGAACCACCTGGAACACCCTGCAATCGAACCCCAAAAACATGTAAACACTCACATTTAACATGGGCTCCTATGGCAGCTCCTTCCTTCCTCGACTTTCACGAAAAACACCCTTCCCATCGATCGATTCCTCCCAATCTTCCTGCACACCCATGAATTCCCCCTCCCTACCACTCACAGCAGCCCCGTTCCTCTGGAGCAAGTGGAACACCCTTAAAACCACTTCTCCACCACCCCAAAAACGCCCATTGGATAACATGGCGATTCAGGCCATCACTCAAAAAGTGCTTTTTTCGCACTTCCCCTACTTCGATCCTCTTGAAACTCACTGGGACATTAGTTCCAGCGATTATGAAGAATCTCAGCAAGAATTACACAAATCCATCCAGTGGAAGGGGTACGACTTTTGCGGCAAACACGCGCCCCCCGCAAACACGCAAAATCACCCCAAAATCAGCCAAATCTGGATCGATTTTTGCCAAACCACTGGAAAACCTTCCCAACACCAAACCACACAAGTCCAAACCAAATCCAGCCAAATCGGACCAACCCCAACCCAGCCAGACCAACACAAACCCTTCCAAAACACCAATATTGGCGAAACTGAATCGAGCCCTGAGCCCTAGACTCGGGGAAACCCTAGCAATTCCAACCCTAAGCCCTAGACACCTTCCCAACCCTACCTCCTAACCCTAGACACCTCCCCAACCCTACCTCCTAACCCTACACACTCCTCTGAACCCTAAACACCTAACCGCAACGACGCACACTCCCCTAAACCCTAGAAACAAGCCTCAACCCTACCCTCATACCCTAGTCCCCAGCCTTAAACCCTATTCCCAAGCCCCAAACCCTAGTCCGGAGCCCTAAAGACCCGTCCTGAGCCCTAAGCCCTACGTCCCAGCTCTAAGCCCTAACATCCCAGCCCTAAACCCTAAAGCCTAGTCTTACACACGAACCCTAAACCCTAGTCTCCAGTCCTACAAACTACCCTCCTTCCCTGCCCTAAACCCTGAAACCCAGTCCCGAACCCTAAAGCCTGGCCCTAAGCCCTAATCCCCGAGCCTGCAGCCCTAGCCCGCAGCCCTAAGCCCTAGCAGGGAGCCCCGAACCCTAAAGCCTGGCCCTAAGCCCTAATCCCCAGCCCTAAAACACAAGCCTTCCACCCTCACTCTCACCCCTAAACACTCACAACAACCCTTCCACCCTTATCCCAATTCCCACACACTTGCCCTGAGCCCTAAACCCTGGAATCCACATATAAGTCGCCCTCTTGTGGCTTTCATCTGCAATAACGCAGTACCGGCAATGTTAGCCAATGGCACGAAAGTGCACCTTGAAAACAGGCCCAAATTCGCATTTCCCCTCAACCTACGAGCAAACTACTATTTTTCTCAATAACTAGACATTCCCAACATACCTCCCAACCCCTTAAACACATTCCCAAAAATAGGGAACACCCCAAAATACCCTCCCAAACAACCGCATTACCGCGACCTCTGGGCCAGCCAATGTTAGCCAATGGCACGAAAGTACACTTACAAAACAGGCCAAAAGTACCCTTTCCCCTCCACCTACAACCAAACTGCTATTTTTCCCAGAAACTAGACATTCCCAACATTGCTCCCACACCCCTAAACTCCTTCCCAAAAACCTAGAACACCCCAACATACCACCCCAAAAACGTGCATTACCGCGACCTCGCATAAGGCCTAAAGTCGCGTCCAAAATGCACTTTCAAACTAGGCCCAAAACACCCCTTCCCCTCCATGAATTTTCTTCAAAACACTTGCAAACAAAATTAGACTTTCCCACCTCTGATCCCAGCTAACTACATCCACTTGGAACCACCTGGAACACCCTGCAATCGAACCCCAAAAACATGTAAACACTCACATTTAACATGGGCTCCTATGGCAGCTCCTTCCTTCCTCGACTTTCACGAAAAACACCCTTCCCATCGATCGATTCCTCCCAATCTTCCTGCACACCCATGAATTCCCCCTCCCTACCACTCACAGCAGCCCCGTTCCTCTGGAGCAAGTGGAACACCCTTAAAACCACTTCTCCACCACCCCAAAAACGCCCATTGGATAACATGGCGATTCAGGCCATCACTCAAAAAGTGCTTTTTTCGCACTTCCCCTACTTCGATCCTCTTGAAACTCACTGGGACATTAGTTCCAGCGATTATGAAGAATCTCAGCAAGAATTACACAAATCCATCCAGTGGAAGGGGTACGACTTTTGCGGCAAACACGCGCCCCCCGCAAACACGCAAAATCACCCCAAAATCAGCCAAATCTGGATCGATTTTTGCCAAACCACTGGAAAACCTTCCCAACACCAAACCACACAAGTCCAAACCAAATCCAGCCAAATCGGACCAACCCCAACCCAGCCAGACCAACACAAACCCTTCCAAAACACCAATATTGGCGAAACTGAATCGAGCCCTGAGCCCTAGACTCGGGGAAACCCTAGCAATTCCAACCCTAAGCCCTAGACACCTTCCCAACCCTACCTCCTAACCCTAGACACCTCCCCAACCCTACCTCCTAACCCTACACACTCCTCTGAACCCTAAACACCTAACCGCAACGACGCACACTCCCCTAAACCCTAGAAACAAGCCTCAACCCTACCCTCATACCCTAGTCCCCAGCCTTAAACCCTATTCCCAAGCCCCAAACCCTAGTCCGGAGCCCTAAAGACCCGTCCTGAGCCCTAAGCCCTACGTCCCAGCTCTAAGCCCTAACATCCCAGCCCTAAACCCTAAAGCCTAGTCTTACACACGAACCCTAAACCCTAGTCTCCAGTCCTACAAACTACCCTCCTTCCCTGCCCTAAACCCTGAAACCCAGTCCCGAACCCTAAAGCCTGGCCCTAAGCCCTAATCCCCGAGCCTGCAGCCCTAGCCCGCAGCCCTAAGCCCTAGCAGGGAGCCCCGAACCCTAAAGCCTGGCCCTAAGCCCTAATCCCCAGCCCTAAAACACAAGCCTTCCACCCTCACTCTCACCCCTAAACACTCACAACAACCCTTCCACCCTTATCCCAATTCCCACACACTTGCCCTGAGCCCTAAACCCTGGAATCCACATATAAGTCGCCCTCTTGTGGCTTTCATCTGCAATAACGCAGTACCGGCAATGTTAGCCAATGGCACGAAAGTGCACCTTGAAAACAGGCCCAAATTCGCATTTCCCCTCAACCTACGAGCAAACTACTATTTTTCTCAATAACTAGACATTCCCAACATACCTCCCAACCCCTTAAACACATTCCCAAAAATAGGGAACACCCCAAAATACCCTCCCAAACAACCGCATTACCGCGACCTCTGGGCCAGCCAATGTTAGCCAATGGCACGAAAGTACACTTACAAAACAGGCCAAAAGTACCCTTTCCCCTCCACCTACAACCAAACTGCTATTTTTCCCAGAAACTAGACATTCCCAACATTGCTCCCACACCCCTAAACTCCTTCCCAAAAACCTAGAACACCCCAACATACCACCCCAAAAACGTGCATTACCGCGACCTCGCATAAGGCCTAAAGTCGCGTCCAAAATGCACTTTCAAACTAGGCCCAAAACACCCCTTCCCCTCCATGAATTTTCTTCAAAACACTTGCAAACAAAATTAGACTTTCCCACCTCTGATCCCAGCTAACTACATCCACTTGGAACCACCTGGAACACCCTGCAATCGAACCCCAAAAACATGTAAACACTCACATTTAACATGGGCTCCTATGGCAGCTCCTTCCTTCCTCGACTTTCACGAAAAACACCCTTCCCATCGATCGATTCCTCCCAATCTTCCTGCACACCCATGAATTCCCCCTCCCTACCACTCACAGCAGCCCCGTTCCTCTGGAGCAAGTGGAACACCCTTAAAACCACTTCTCCACCACCCCAAAAACGCCCATTGGATAACATGGCGATTCAGGCCATCACTCAAAAAGTGCTTTTTTCGCACTTCCCCTACTTCGATCCTCTTGAAACTCACTGGGACATTAGTTCCAGCGATTATGAAGAATCTCAGCAAGAATTACACAAATCCATCCAGTGGAAGGGGTACGACTTTTGCGGCAAACACGCGCCCCCCGCAAACACGCAAAATCACCCCAAAATCAGCCAAATCTGGATCGATTTTTGCCAAACCACTGGAAAACCTTCCCAACACCAAACCACACAAGTCCAAACCAAATCCAGCCAAATCGGACCAACCCCAACCCAGCCAGACCAACACAAACCCTTCCAAAACACCAATATTGGCGAAACTGAATCGAGCCCTGAGCCCTAGACTCGGGGAAACCCTAGCAATTCCAACCCTAAGCCCTAGACACCTTCCCAACCCTACCTCCTAACCCTAGACACCTCCCCAACCCTACCTCCTAACCCTACACACTCCTCTGAACCCTAAACACCTAACCGCAACGACGCACACTCCCCTAAACCCTAGAAACAAGCCTCAACCCTACCCTCATACCCTAGTCCCCAGCCTTAAACCCTATTCCCAAGCCCCAAACCCTAGTCCGGAGCCCTAAAGACCCGTCCTGAGCCCTAAGCCCTACGTCCCAGCTCTAAGCCCTAACATCCCAGCCCTAAACCCTAAAGCCTAGTCTTACACACGAACCCTAAACCCTAGTCTCCAGTCCTACAAACTACCCTCCTTCCCTGCCCTAAACCCTGAAACCCAGTCCCGAACCCTAAAGCCTGGCCCTAAGCCCTAATCCCCGAGCCTGCAGCCCTAGCCCGCAGCCCTAAGCCCTAGCAGGGAGCCCCGAACCCTAAAGCCTGGCCCTAAGCCCTAATCCCCAGCCCTAAAACACAAGCCTTCCACCCTCACTCTCACCCCTAAACACTCACAACAACCCTTCCACCCTTATCCCAATTCCCACACACTTGCCCTGAGCCCTAAACCCTGGAATCCACATATAAGTCGCCCTCTTGTGGCTTTCATCTGCAATAACGCAGTACCGGCAATGTTAGCCAATGGCACGAAAGTGCACCTTGAAAACAGGCCCAAATTCGCATTTCCCCTCAACCTACGAGCAAACTACTATTTTTCTCAATAACTAGACATTCCCAACATACCTCCCAACCCCTTAAACACATTCCCAAAAATAGGGAACACCCCAAAATACCCTCCCAAACAACCGCATTACCGCGACCTCTGGGCCAGCCAATGTTAGCCAATGGCACGAAAGTACACTTACAAAACAGGCCAAAAGTACCCTTTCCCCTCCACCTACAACCAAACTGCTATTTTTCCCAGAAACTAGACATTCCCAACATTGCTCCCACACCCCTAAACTCCTTCCCAAAAACCTAGAACACCCCAACATACCACCCCAAAAACGTGCATTACCGCGACCTCGCATAAGGCCTAAAGTCGCGTCCAAAATGCACTTTCAAACTAGGCCCAAAACACCCCTTCCCCTCCATGAATTTTCTTCAAAACACTTGCAAACAAAATTAGACTTTCCCACCTCTGATCCCAGCTAACTACATCCACTTGGAACCACCTGGAACACCCTGCAATCGAACCCCAAAAACATGTAAACACTCACATTTAACATGGGCTCCTATGGCAGCTCCTTCCTTCCTCGACTTTCACGAAAAACACCCTTCCCATCGATCGATTCCTCCCAATCTTCCTGCACACCCATGAATTCCCCCTCCCTACCACTCACAGCAGCCCCGTTCCTCTGGAGCAAGTGGAACACCCTTAAAACCACTTCTCCACCACCCCAAAAACGCCCATTGGATAACATGGCGATTCAGGCCATCACTCAAAAAGTGCTTTTTTCGCACTTCCCCTACTTCGATCCTCTTGAAACTCACTGGGACATTAGTTCCAGCGATTATGAAGAATCTCAGCAAGAATTACACAAATCCATCCAGTGGAAGGGGTACGACTTTTGCGGCAAACACGCGCCCCCCGCAAACACGCAAAATCACCCCAAAATCAGCCAAATCTGGATCGATTTTTGCCAAACCACTGGAAAACCTTCCCAACACCAAACCACACAAGTCCAAACCAAATCCAGCCAAATCGGACCAACCCCAACCCAGCCAGACCAACACAAACCCTTCCAAAACACCAATATTGGCGAAACTGAATCGAGCCCTGAGCCCTAGACTCGGGGAAACCCTAGCAATTCCAACCCTAAGCCCTAGACACCTTCCCAACCCTACCTCCTAACCCTAGACACCTCCCCAACCCTACCTCCTAACCCTACACACTCCTCTGAACCCTAAACACCTAACCGCAACGACGCACACTCCCCTAAACCCTAGAAACAAGCCTCAACCCTACCCTCATACCCTAGTCCCCAGCCTTAAACCCTATTCCCAAGCCCCAAACCCTAGTCCGGAGCCCTAAAGACCCGTCCTGAGCCCTAAGCCCTACGTCCCAGCTCTAAGCCCTAACATCCCAGCCCTAAACCCTAAAGCCTAGTCTTACACACGAACCCTAAACCCTAGTCTCCAGTCCTACAAACTACCCTCCTTCCCTGCCCTAAACCCTGAAACCCAGTCCCGAACCCTAAAGCCTGGCCCTAAGCCCTAATCCCCGAGCCTGCAGCCCTAGCCCGCAGCCCTAAGCCCTAGCAGGGAGCCCCGAACCCTAAAGCCTGGCCCTAAGCCCTAATCCCCAGCCCTAAAACACAAGCCTTCCACCCTCACTCTCACCCCTAAACACTCACAACAACCCTTCCACCCTTATCCCAATTCCCACACACTTGCCCTGAGCCCTAAACCCTGGAATCCACATATAAGTCGCCCTCTTGTGGCTTTCATCTGCAATAACGCAGTACCGGCAATGTTAGCCAATGGCACGAAAGTGCACCTTGAAAACAGGCCCAAATTCGCATTTCCCCTCAACCTACGAGCAAACTACTATTTTTCTCAATAACTAGACATTCCCAACATACCTCCCAACCCCTTAAACACATTCCCAAAAATAGGGAACACCCCAAAATACCCTCCCAAACAACCGCATTACCGCGACCTCTGGGCCAGCCAATGTTAGCCAATGGCACGAAAGTACACTTACAAAACAGGCCAAAAGTACCCTTTCCCCTCCACCTACAACCAAACTGCTATTTTTCCCAGAAACTAGACATTCCCAACATTGCTCCCACACCCCTAAACTCCTTCCCAAAAACCTAGAACACCCCAACATACCACCCCAAAAACGTGCATTACCGCGACCTCGCATAAGGCCTAAAGTCGCGTCCAAAATGCACTTTCAAACTAGGCCCAAAACACCCCTTCCCCTCCATGAATTTTCTTCAAAACACTTGCAAACAAAATTAGACTTTCCCACCTCTGATCCCAGCTAACTACATCCACTTGGAACCACCTGGAACACCCTGCAATCGAACCCCAAAAACATGTAAACACTCACATTTAACATGGGCTCCTATGGCAGCTCCTTCCTTCCTCGACTTTCACGAAAAACACCCTTCCCATCGATCGATTCCTCCCAATCTTCCTGCACACCCATGAATTCCCCCTCCCTACCACTCACAGCAGCCCCGTTCCTCTGGAGCAAGTGGAACACCCTTAAAACCACTTCTCCACCACCCCAAAAACGCCCATTGGATAACATGGCGATTCAGGCCATCACTCAAAAAGTGCTTTTTTCGCACTTCCCCTACTTCGATCCTCTTGAAACTCACTGGGACATTAGTTCCAGCGATTATGAAGAATCTCAGCAAGAATTACACAAATCCATCCAGTGGAAGGGGTACGACTTTTGCGGCAAACACGCGCCCCCCGCAAACACGCAAAATCACCCCAAAATCAGCCAAATCTGGATCGATTTTTGCCAAACCACTGGAAAACCTTCCCAACACCAAACCACACAAGTCCAAACCAAATCCAGCCAAATCGGACCAACCCCAACCCAGCCAGACCAACACAAACCCTTCCAAAACACCAATATTGGCGAAACTGAATCGAGCCCTGAGCCCTAGACTCGGGGAAACCCTAGCAATTCCAACCCTAAGCCCTAGACACCTTCCCAACCCTACCTCCTAACCCTAGACACCTCCCCAACCCTACCTCCTAACCCTACACACTCCTCTGAACCCTAAACACCTAACCGCAACGACGCACACTCCCCTAAACCCTAGAAACAAGCCTCAACCCTACCCTCATACCCTAGTCCCCAGCCTTAAACCCTATTCCCAAGCCCCAAACCCTAGTCCGGAGCCCTAAAGACCCGTCCTGAGCCCTAAGCCCTACGTCCCAGCTCTAAGCCCTAACATCCCAGCCCTAAACCCTAAAGCCTAGTCTTACACACGAACCCTAAACCCTAGTCTCCAGTCCTACAAACTACCCTCCTTCCCTGCCCTAAACCCTGAAACCCAGTCCCGAACCCTAAAGCCTGGCCCTAAGCCCTAATCCCCGAGCCTGCAGCCCTAGCCCGCAGCCCTAAGCCCTAGCAGGGAGCCCCGAACCCTAAAGCCTGGCCCTAAGCCCTAATCCCCAGCCCTAAAACACAAGCCTTCCACCCTCACTCTCACCCCTAAACACTCACAACAACCCTTCCACCCTTATCCCAATTCCCACACACTTGCCCTGAGCCCTAAACCCTGGAATCCACATATAAGTCGCCCTCTTGTGGCTTTCATCTGCAATAACGCAGTACCGGCAATGTTAGCCAATGGCACGAAAGTGCACCTTGAAAACAGGCCCAAATTCGCATTTCCCCTCAACCTACGAGCAAACTACTATTTTTCTCAATAACTAGACATTCCCAACATACCTCCCAACCCCTTAAACACATTCCCAAAAATAGGGAACACCCCAAAATACCCTCCCAAACAACCGCATTACCGCGACCTCTGGGCCAGCCAATGTTAGCCAATGGCACGAAAGTACACTTACAAAACAGGCCAAAAGTACCCTTTCCCCTCCACCTACAACCAAACTGCTATTTTTCCCAGAAACTAGACATTCCCAACATTGCTCCCACACCCCTAAACTCCTTCCCAAAAACCTAGAACACCCCAACATACCACCCCAAAAACGTGCATTACCGCGACCTCGCATAAGGCCTAAAGTCGCGTCCAAAATGCACTTTCAAACTAGGCCCAAAACACCCCTTCCCCTCCATGAATTTTCTTCAAAACACTTGCAAACAAAATTAGACTTTCCCACCTCTGATCCCAGCTAACTACATCCACTTGGAACCACCTGGAACACCCTGCAATCGAACCCCAAAAACATGTAAACACTCACATTTAACATGGGCTCATATGGCAGCTCCTTCCTTCCTCGACTTTCACGAAAAACACCCTTCCCATCGATCGATTCCTCCCAATCTTCCTGCACACCCATGAATTCCCCCTCCCTACCACTCACAGCAGCCCCGTTCCTCTGGAGCAAGTGGAACACCCTTAAAACCACTTCTCCACCACCCCAAAAACGCCCATTGGATAACATGGCGATTCAGGCCATCACTCAAAAAGTGCTTTTTTCGCACTTCCCCTACTTCGATCCTCTTGAAACTCACTGGGACATTAGTTCCAGCGATTATGAAGAATCTCAGCAAGAATTACACAAATCCATCCAGTGGAAGGGGTACGACTTTTGCGGCAAACACGCGCCCCCCGCAAACACGCAAAATCACCCCAAAATCAGCCAAATCTGGATCGATTTTTGCCAAACCACTGGAAAACCTTCCCAACACCAAACCACACAAGTCCAAACCAAATCCAGCCAAATCGGACCAACCCCAACCCAGCCAGACCAACACAAACCCTTCCAAAACACCAATATTGGCGAAACTGAATCGAGCCCTGAGCCCTAGACTCGGGGAAACCCTAGCAATTCCAACCCTAAGCCCTAGACACCTTCCCAACCCTACCTCCTAACCCTAGACACCTCCCCAACCCTACCTCCTAACCCTACACACTCCTCTGAACCCTAAACACCTAACCGCAACGACGCACACTCCCCTAAACCCTAGAAACAAGCCTCAACCCTACCCTCATACCCTAGTCCCCAGCCTTAAACCCTATTCCCAAGCCCCAAACCCTAGTCCGGAGCCCTAAAGACCCGTCCTGAGCCCTAAGCCCTACGTCCCAGCTCTAAGCCCTAACATCCCAGCCCTAAACCCTAAAGCCTAGTCTTACACACGAACCCTAAACCCTAGTCTCCAGTCCTACAAACTACCCTCCTTCCCTGCCCTAAACCCTGAAACCCAGTCCCGAACCCTAAAGCCTGGCCCTAAGCCCTAATCCCCGAGCCTGCAGCCCTAGCCCGCAGCCCTAAGCCCTAGCAGGGAGCCCCGAACCCTAAAGCCTGGCCCTAAGCCCTAATCCCCAGCCCTAAAACACAAGCCTTCCACCCTCACTCTCACCCCTAAACACTCACAACAACCCTTCCACCCTTATCCCAATTCCCACACACTTGCCCTGAGCCCTAAACCCTGGAATCCACATATAAGTCGCCCTCTTGTGGCTTTCATCTGCAATAACGCAGTACCGGCAATGTTAGCCAATGGCACGAAAGTGCACCTTGAAAACAGGCCCAAATTCGCATTTCCCCTCAACCTACGAGCAAACTACTATTTTTCTCAATAACTAGACATTCCCAACATACCTCCCAACCCCTTAAACACATTCCCAAAAATAGGGAACACCCCAAAATACCCTCCCAAACAACCGCATTACCGCGACCTCTGGGCCAGCCAATGTTAGCCAATGGCACGAAAGTACACTTACAAAACAGGCCAAAAGTACCCTTTCCCCTCCACCTACAACCAAACTGCTATTTTTCCCAGAAACTAGACATTCCCAACATTGCTCCCACACCCCTAAACTCCTTCCCAAAAACCTAGAACACCCCAACATACCACCCCAAAAACGTGCATTACCGCGACCTCGCATAAGGCCTAAAGTCGCGTCCAAAATGCACTTTCAAACTAGGCCCAAAACACCCCTTCCCCTCCATGAATTTTCTTCAAAACACTTGCAAACAAAATTAGACTTTCCCACCTCTGATCCCAGCTAACTACATCCACTTGGAACCACCTGGAACACCCTGCAATCGAACCCCAAAAACATGTAAACACTCACATTTAACATGGGCTCCTATGGCAGCTCCTTCCTTCCTCGACTTTCACGAAAAACACCCTTCCCATCGATCGATTCCTCCCAATCTTCCTGCACACCCATGAATTCCCCCTCCCTACCACTCACAGCAGCCCCGTTCCTCTGGAGCAAGTGGAACACCCTTAAAACCACTTCTCCACCACCCCAAAAACGCCCATTGGATAACATGGCGATTCAGGCCATCACTCAAAAAGTGCTTTTTTCGCACTTCCCCTACTTCGATCCTCTTGAAACTCACTGGGACATTAGTTCCAGCGATTATGAAGAATCTCAGCAAGAATTACACAAATCCATCCAGTGGAAGGGGTACGACTTTTGCGGCAAACACGCGCCCCCCGCAAACACGCAAAATCACCCCAAAATCAGCCAAATCTGGATCGATTTTTGCCAAACCACTGGAAAACCTTCCCAACACCAAACCACACAAGTCCAAACCAAATCCAGCCAAATCGGACCAACCCCAACCCAGCCAGACCAACACAAACCCTTCCAAAACACCAATATTGGCGAAACTGAATCGAGCCCTGAGCCCTAGACTCGGGGAAACCCTAGCAATTCCAACCCTAAGCCCTAGACACCTTCCCAACCCTACCTCCTAACCCTAGACACCTCCCCAACCCTACCTCCTAACCCTACACACTCCTCTGAACCCTAAACACCTAACCGCAACGACGCACACTCCCCTAAACCCTAGAAACAAGCCTCAACCCTACCCTCATACCCTAGTCCCCAGCCTTAAACCCTATTCCCAAGCCCCAAACCCTAGTCCGGAGCCCTAAAGACCCGTCCTGAGCCCTAAGCCCTACGTCCCAGCTCTAAGCCCTAACATCCCAGCCCTAAACCCTAAAGCCTAGTCTTACACACGAACCCTAAACCCTAGTCTCCAGTCCTACAAACTACCCTCCTTCCCTGCCCTAAACCCTGAAACCCAGTCCCGAACCCTAAAGCCTGGCCCTAAGCCCTAATCCCCGAGCCTGCAGCCCTAGCCCGCAGCCCTAAGCCCTAGCAGGGAGCCCCGAACCCTAAAGCCTGGCCCTAAGCCCTAATCCCCAGCCCTAAAACACAAGCCTTCCACCCTCACTCTCACCCCTAAACACTCACAACAACCCTTCCACCCTTATCCCAATTCCCACACACTTGCCCTGAGCCCTAAACCCTGGAATCCACATATAAGTCGCCCTCTTGTGGCTTTCATCTGCAATAACGCAGTACCGGCAATGTTAGCCAATGGCACGAAAGTGCACCTTGAAAACAGGCCCAAATTCGCATTTCCCCTCAACCTACGAGCAAACTACTATTTTTCTCAATAACTAGACATTCCCAACATACCTCCCAACCCCTTAAACACATTCCCAAAAATAGGGAACACCCCAAAATACCCTCCCAAACAACCGCATTACCGCGACCTCTGGGCCAGCCAATGTTAGCCAATGGCACGAAAGTACACTTACAAAACAGGCCAAAAGTACCCTTTCCCCTCCACCTACAACCAAACTGCTATTTTTCCCAGAAACTAGACATTCCCAACATTGCTCCCACACCCCTAAACTCCTTCCCAAAAACCTAGAACACCCCAACATACCACCCCAAAAACGTGCATTACCGCGACCTCGCATAAGGCCTAAAGTCGCGTCCAAAATGCACTTTCAAACTAGGCCCAAAACACCCCTTCCCCTCCATGAATTTTCTTCAAAACACTTGCAAACAAAATTAGACTTTCCCACCTCTGATCCCAGCTAACTACATCCACTTGGAACCACCTGGAACACCCTGCAATCGAACCCCAAAAACATGTAAACACTCACATTTAACATGGGCTCCTATGGCAGCTCCTTCCTTCCTCGACTTTCACGAAAAACACCCTTCCCATCGATCGATTCCTCCCAATCTTCCTGCACACCCATGAATTCCCCCTCCCTACCACTCACAGCAGCCCCGTTCCTCTGGAGCAAGTGGAACACCCTTAAAACCACTTCTCCACCACCCCAAAAACGCCCATTGGATAACATGGCGATTCAGGCCATCACTCAAAAAGTGCTTTTTTCGCACTTCCCCTACTTCGATCCTCTTGAAACTCACTGGGACATTAGTTCCAGCGATTATGAAGAATCTCAGCAAGAATTACACAAATCCATCCAGTGGAAGGGGTACGACTTTTGCGGCAAACACGCGCCCCCCGCAAACACGCAAAATCACCCCAAAATCAGCCAAATCTGGATCGATTTTTGCCAAACCACTGGAAAACCTTCCCAACACCAAACCACACAAGTCCAAACCAAATCCAGCCAAATCGGACCAACCCCAACCCAGCCAGACCAACACAAACCCTTCCAAAACACCAATATTGGCGAAACTGAATCGAGCCCTGAGCCCTAGACTCGGGGAAACCCTAGCAATTCCAACCCTAAGCCCTAGACACCTTCCCAACCCTACCTCCTAACCCTAGACACCTCCCCAACCCTACCTCCTAACCCTACACACTCCTCTGAACCCTAAACACCTAACCGCAACGACGCACACTCCCCTAAACCCTAGAAACAAGCCTCAACCCTACCCTCATACCCTAGTCCCCAGCCTTAAACCCTATTCCCAAGCCCCAAACCCTAGTCCGGAGCCCTAAAGACCCGTCCTGAGCCCTAAGCCCTACGTCCCAGCTCTAAGCCCTAACATCCCAGCCCTAAACCCTAAAGCCTAGTCTTACACACGAACCCTAAACCCTAGTCTCCAGTCCTACAAACTACCCTCCTTCCCTGCCCTAAACCCTGAAACCCAGTCCCGAACCCTAAAGCCTGGCCCTAAGCCCTAATCCCCGAGCCTGCAGCCCTAGCCCGCAGCCCTAAGCCCTAGCAGGGAGCCCCGAACCCTAAAGCCTGGCCCTAAGCCCTAATCCCCAGCCCTAAAACACAAGCCTTCCACCCTCACTCTCACCCCTAAACACTCACAACAACCCTTCCACCCTTATCCCAATTCCCACACACTTGCCCTGAGCCCTAAACCCTGGAATCCACATATAAGTCGCCCTCTTGTGGCTTTCATCTGCAATAACGCAGTACCGGCAATGTTAGCCAATGGCACGAAAGTGCACCTTGAAAACAGGCCCAAATTCGCATTTCCCCTCAACCTACGAGCAAACTACTATTTTTCTCAATAACTAGACATTCCCAACATACCTCCCAACCCCTTAAACACATTCCCAAAAATAGGGAACACCCCAAAATACCCTCCCAAACAACCGCATTACCGCGACCTCTGGGCCAGCCAATGTTAGCCAATGGCACGAAAGTACACTTACAAAACAGGCCAAAAGTACCCTTTCCCCTCCACCTACAACCAAACTGCTATTTTTCCCAGAAACTAGACATTCCCAACATTGCTCCCACACCCCTAAACTCCTTCCCAAAAACCTAGAACACCCCAACATACCACCCCAAAAACGTGCATTACCGCGACCTCGCATAAGGCCTAAAGTCGCGTCCAAAATGCACTTTCAAACTAGGCCCAAAACACCCCTTCCCCTCCATGAATTTTCTTCAAAACACTTGCAAACAAAATTAGACTTTCCCACCTCTGATCCCAGCTAACTACATCCACTTGGAACCACCTGGAACACCCTGCAATCGAACCCCAAAAACATGTAAACACTCACATTTAACATGGGCTCCTATGGCAGCTCCTTCCTTCCTCGACTTTCACGAAAAACACCCTTCCCATCGATCGATTCCTCCCAATCTTCCTGCACACCCATGAATTCCCCCTCCCTACCACTCACAGCAGCCCCGTTCCTCTGGAGCAAGTGGAACACCCTTAAAACCACTTCTCCACCACCCCAAAAACGCCCATTGGATAACATGGCGATTCAGGCCATCACTCAAAAAGTGCTTTTTTCGCACTTCCCCTACTTCGATCCTCTTGAAACTCACTGGGACATTAGTTCCAGCGATTATGAAGAATCTCAGCAAGAATTACACAAATCCATCCAGTGGAAGGGGTACGACTTTTGCGGCAAACACGCGCCCCCCGCAAACACGCAAAATCACCCCAAAATCAGCCAAATCTGGATCGATTTTTGCCAAACCACTGGAAAACCTTCCCAACACCAAACCACACAAGTCCAAACCAAATCCAGCCAAATCGGACCAACCCCAACCCAGCCAGACCAACACAAACCCTTCCAAAACACCAATATTGGCGAAACTGAATCGAGCCCTGAGCCCTAGACTCGGGGAAACCCTAGCAATTCCAACCCTAAGCCCTAGACACCTTCCCAACCCTACCTCCTAACCCTAGACACCTCCCCAACCCTACCTCCTAACCCTACACACTCCTCTGAACCCTAAACACCTAACCGCAACGACGCACACTCCCCTAAACCCTAGAAACAAGCCTCAACCCTACCCTCATACCCTAGTCCCCAGCCTTAAACCCTATTCCCAAGCCCCAAACCCTAGTCCGGAGCCCTAAAGACCCGTCCTGAGCCCTAAGCCCTACGTCCCAGCTCTAAGCCCTAACATCCCAGCCCTAAACCCTAAAGCCTAGTCTTACACACGAACCCTAAACCCTAGTCTCCAGTCCTACAAACTACCCTCCTTCCCTGCCCTAAACCCTGAAACCCAGTCCCGAACCCTAAAGCCTGGCCCTAAGCCCTAATCCCCGAGCCTGCAGCCCTAGCCCGCAGCCCTAAGCCCTAGCAGGGAGCCCCGAACCCTAAAGCCTGGCCCTAAGCCCTAATCCCCAGCCCTAAAACACAAGCCTTCCACCCTCACTCTCACCCCTAAACACTCACAACAACCCTTCCACCCTTATCCCAATTCCCACACACTTGCCCTGAGCCCTAAACCCTGGAATCCACATATAAGTCGCCCTCTTGTGGCTTTCATCTGCAATAACGCAGTACCGGCAATGTTAGCCAATGGCACGAAAGTGCACCTTGAAAACAGGCCCAAATTCGCATTTCCCCTCAACCTACGAGCAAACTACTATTTTTCTCAATAACTAGACATTCCCAACATACCTCCCAACCCCTTAAACACATTCCCAAAAATAGGGAACACCCCAAAATACCCTCCCAAACAACCGCATTACCGCGACCTCTGGGCCAGCCAATGTTAGCCAATGGCACGAAAGTACACTTACAAAACAGGCCAAAAGTACCCTTTCCCCTCCACCTACAACCAAACTGCTATTTTTCCCAGAAACTAGACATTCCCAACATTGCTCCCACACCCCTAAACTCCTTCCCAAAAACCTAGAACACCCCAACATACCACCCCAAAAACGTGCATTACCGCGACCTCGCATAAGGCCTAAAGTCGCGTCCAAAATGCACTTTCAAACTAGGCCCAAAACACCCCTTCCCCTCCATGAATTTTCTTCAAAACACTTGCAAACAAAATTAGACTTTCCCACCTCTGATCCCAGCTAACTACATCCACTTGGAACCACCTGGAACACCCTGCAATCGAACCCCAAAAACATGTAAACACTCACATTTAACATGGGCTCCTATGGCAGCTCCTTCCTTCCTCGACTTTCACGAAAAACACCCTTCCCATCGATCGATTCCTCCCAATCTTCCTGCACACCCATGAATTCCCCCTCCCTACCACTCACAGCAGCCCCGTTCCTCTGGAGCAAGTGGAACACCCTTAAAACCACTTCTCCACCACCCCAAAAACGCCCATTGGATAACATGGCGATTCAGGCCATCACTCAAAAAGTGCTTTTTTCGCACTTCCCCTACTTCGATCCTCTTGAAACTCACTGGGACATTAGTTCCAGCGATTATGAAGAATCTCAGCAAGAATTACACAAATCCATCCAGTGGAAGGGGTACGACTTTTGCGGCAAACACGCGCCCCCCGCAAACACGCAAAATCACCCCAAAATCAGCCAAATCTGGATCGATTTTTGCCAAACCACTGGAAAACCTTCCCAACACCAAACCACACAAGTCCAAACCAAATCCAGCCAAATCGGACCAACCCCAACCCAGCCAGACCAACACAAACCCTTCCAAAACACCAATATTGGCGAAACTGAATCGAGCCCTGAGCCCTAGACTCGGGGAAACCCTAGCAATTCCAACCCTAAGCCCTAGACACCTTCCCAACCCTACCTCCTAACCCTAGACACCTCCCCAACCCTACCTCCTAACCCTACACACTCCTCTGAACCCTAAACACCTAACCGCAACGACGCACACTCCCCTAAACCCTAGAAACAAGCCTCAACCCTACCCTCATACCCTAGTCCCCAGCCTTAAACCCTATTCCCAAGCCCCAAACCCTAGTCCGGAGCCCTAAAGACCCGTCCTGAGCCCTAAGCCCTACGTCCCAGCTCTAAGCCCTAACATCCCAGCCCTAAACCCTAAAGCCTAGTCTTACACACGAACCCTAAACCCTAGTCTCCAGTCCTACAAACTACCCTCCTTCCCTGCCCTAAACCCTGAAACCCAGTCCCGAACCCTAAAGCCTGGCCCTAAGCCCTAATCCCCGAGCCTGCAGCCCTAGCCCGCAGCCCTAAGCCCTAGCAGGGAGCCCCGAACCCTAAAGCCTGGCCCTAAGCCCTAATCCCCAGCCCTAAAACACAAGCCTTCCACCCTCACTCTCACCCCTAAACACTCACAACAACCCTTCCCCCTTATCCCAATTCCCACACACTTGCCCTGAGCCCTAAACCCTGGAATCCACATATAAGTCGCCCTCTTGTGGCTTTCATCTGCAATAACGCAGTACCGGCAATGTTAGCCAATGGCACGAAAGTGCACCTTGAAAACAGGCCCAAATTCGCATTTCCCCTCAACCTACGAGCAAACTACTATTTTTCTCAATAACTAGACATTCCCAACATACCTCCCAACCCCTTAAACACATTCCCAAAAATAGGGAACACCCCAAAATACCCTCCCAAACAACCGCATTACCGCGACCTCTGGGCCAGCCAATGTTAGCCAATGGCACGAAAGTACACTTACAAAACAGGCCAAAAGTACCCTTTCCCCTCCACCTACAACCAAACTGCTATTTTTCCCAGAAACTAGACATTCCCAACATTGCTCCCACACCCCTAAACTCCTTCCCAAAAACCTAGAACACCCCAACATACCACCCCAAAAACGTGCATTACCGCGACCTCGCATAAGGCCTAAAGTCGCGTCCAAAATGCACTTTCAAACTAGGCCCAAAACACCCCTTCCCCTCCATGAATTTTCTTCAAAACACTTGCAAACAAAATTAGACTTTCCCACCTCTGATCCCAGCTAACTACATCCACTTGGAACCACCTGGAACACCCTGCAATCGAACCCCAAAAACATGTAAACACTCACATTTAACATGGGCTCCTATGGCAGCTCCTTCCTTCCTCGACTTTCACGAAAAACACCCTTCCCATCGATCGATTCCTCCCAATCTTCCTGCACACCCATGAATTCCCCCTCCCTACCACTCACAGCAGCCCCGTTCCTCTGGAGCAAGTGGAACACCCTTAAAACCACTTCTCCACCACCCCAAAAACGCCCATTGGATAACATGGCGATTCAGGCCATCACTCAAAAAGTGCTTTTTTCGCACTTCCCCTACTTCGATCCTCTTGAAACTCACTGGGACATTAGTTCCAGCGATTATGAAGAATCTCAGCAAGAATTACACAAATCCATCCAGTGGAAGGGGTACGACTTTTGCGGCAAACACGCGCCCCCCGCAAACACGCAAAATCACCCCAAAATCAGCCAAATCTGGATCGATTTTTGCCAAACCACTGGAAAACCTTCCCAACACCAAACCACACAAGTCCAAACCAAATCCAGCCAAATCGGACCAACCCCAACCCAGCCAGACCAACACAAACCCTTCCAAAACACCAATATTGGCGAAACTGAATCGAGCCCTGAGCCCTAGACTCGGGGAAACCCTAGCAATTCCAACCCTAAGCCCTAGACACCTTCCCAACCCTACCTCCTAACCCTAGACACCTCCCCAACCCTACCTCCTAACCCTACACACTCCTCTGAACCCTAAACACCTAACCGCAACGACGCACACTCCCCTAAACCCTAGAAACAAGCCTCAACCCTACCCTCATACCCTAGTCCCCAGCCTTAAACCCTATTCCCAAGCCCCAAACCCTAGTCCGGAGCCCTAAAGACCCGTCCTGAGCCCTAAGCCCTACGTCCCAGCTCTAAGCCCTAACATCCCAGCCCTAAACCCTAAAGCCTAGTCTTACACACGAACCCTAAACCCTAGTCTCCAGTCCTACAAACTACCCTCCTTCCCTGCCCTAAACCCTGAAACCCAGTCCCGAACCCTAAAGCCTGGCCCTAAGCCCTAATCCCCGAGCCTGCAGCCCTAGCCCGCAGCCCTAAGCCCTAGCAGGGAGCCCCGAACCCTAAAGCCTGGCCCTAAGCCCTAATCCCCAGCCCTAAAACACAAGCCTTCCACCCTCACTCTCACCCCTAAACACTCACAACAACCCTTCCACCCTTATCCCAATTCCCACACACTTGCCCTGAGCCCTAAACCCTGGAATCCACATATAAGTCGCCCTCTTGTGGCTTTCATCTGCAATAACGCAGTACCGGCAATGTTAGCCAATGGCACGAAAGTGCACCTTGAAAACAGGCCCAAATTCGCATTTCCCCTCAACCTACGAGCAAACTACTATTTTTCTCAATAACTAGACATTCCCAACATACCTCCCAACCCCTTAAACACATTCCCAAAAATAGGGAACACCCCAAAATACCCTCCCAAACAACCGCATTACCGCGACCTCTGGGCCAGCCAATGTTAGCCAATGG
Source organism: Triturus cristatus (assembly GCF_964204655.1). Classification (NCBI taxonomy): domain Eukaryota; kingdom Metazoa; phylum Chordata; class Amphibia; order Caudata; family Salamandridae; genus Triturus; species Triturus cristatus. The sequence goes on along the minus strand of NW_028187647.1, from coordinate 55,316 downwards.
CACGAAAGTACACTTACAAAACAGGCCAAAAGTACCCTTTCCCCTCCACCTACAACCAAACTGCTATTTTTCCCAGAAACTAGACATTCCCAACATTGCTCCCACACCCCTAAACTCCTTCCCAAAAACCTAGAACACCCCAACATACCACCCCAAAAACGTGCATTACCGCGACCTCGCATAAGGCCTAAAGTCGCGTCCAAAATGCACTTTCAAACTAGGCCCAAAACACCCCTTCCCCTCCATGAATTTTCTTCAAAACACTTGCAAACAAAATTAGACTTTCCCACCTCTGATCCCAGCTAACTACATCCACTTGGAACCACCTGGAACACCCTGCAATCGAACCCCAAAAACATGTAAACACTCACATTTAACATGGGCTCCTATGGCAGCTCCTTCCTTCCTCGACTTTCACGAAAAACACCCTTCCCATCGATCGATTCCTCCCAATCTTCCTGCACACCCATGAATTCCCCCTCCCTACCACTCACAGCAGCCCCGTTCCTCTGGAGCAAGTGGAACACCCTTAAAACCACTTCTCCACCACCCCAAAAACGCCCATTGGATAACATGGCGATTCAGGCCATCACTCAAAAAGTGCTTTTTTCGCACTTCCCCTACTTCGATCCTCTTGAAACTCACTGGGACATTAGTTCCAGCGATTATGAAGAATCTCAGCAAGAATTACACAAATCCATCCAGTGGAAGGGGTACGACTTTTGCGGCAAACACGCGCCCCCCGCAAACACGCAAAATCACCCCAAAATCAGCCAAATCTGGATCGATTTTTGCCAAACCACTGGAAAACCTTCCCAACACCAAACCACACAAGTCCAAACCAAATCCAGCCAAATCGGACCAACCCCAACCCAGCCAGACCAACACAAACCCTTCCAAAACACCAATATTGGCGAAACTGAATCGAGCCCTGAGCCCTAGACTCGGGGAAACCCTAGCAATTCCAACCCTAAGCCCTAGACACCTTCCCAACCCTACCTCCTAACCCTAGACACCTCCCCAACCCTACCTCCTAACCCTACACACTCCTCTGAACCCTAAACACCTAACCGCAACGACGCACACTCCCCTAAACCCTAGAAACAAGCCTCAACCCTACCCTCATACCCTAGTCCCCAGCCTTAAACCCTATTCCCAAGCCCCAAACCCTAGTCCGGAGCCCTAAAGACCCGTCCTGAGCCCTAAGCCCTACGTCCCAGCTCTAAGCCCTAACATCCCAGCCCTAAACCCTAAAGCCTAGTCTTACACACGAACCCTAAACCCTAGTCTCCAGTCCTACAAACTACCCTCCTTCCCTGCCCTAAACCCTGAAACCCAGTCCCGAACCCTAAAGCCTGGCCCTAAGCCCTAATCCCCGAGCCTGCAGCCCTAGCCCGCAGCCCTAAGCCCTAGCAGGGAGCCCCGAACCCTAAAGCCTGGCCCTAAGCCCTAATCCCCAGCCCTAAAACACAAGCCTTCCACCCTCACTCTCACCCCTAAACACTCACAACAACCCTTCCACCCTTATCCCAATTCCCACACACTTGCCCTGAGCCCTAAACCCTGGAATCCACATATAAGTCGCCCTCTTGTGGCTTTCATCTGCAATAACGCAGTACCGGCAATGTTAGCCAATGGCACGAAAGTGCACCTTGAAAACAGGCCCAAATTCGCATTTCCCCTCAACCTACGAGCAAACTACTATTTTTCTCAATAACTAGACATTCCCAACATACCTCCCAACCCCTTAAACACATTCCCAAAAATAGGGAACACCCCAAAATACCCTCCCAAACAACCGCATTACCGCGACCTCTGGGCCAGCCAATGTTAGCCAATGGCACGAAAGTACACTTACAAAACAGGCCAAAAGTACCCTTTCCCCTCCACCTACAACCAAACTGCTATTTTTCCCAGAAACTAGACATTCCCAACATTGCTCCCACACCCCTAAACTCCTTCCCAAAAACCTAGAACACCCCAACATACCACCCCAAAAACGTGCATTACCGCGACCTCGCATAAGGCCTAAAGTCGCGTCCAAAATGCACTTTCAAACTAGGCCCAAAACACCCCTTCCCCTCCATGAATTTTCTTCAAAACACTTGCAAACAAAATTAGACTTTCCCACCTCTGATCCCAGCTAACTACATCCACTTGGAACCACCTGGAACACCCTGCAATCGAACCCCAAAAACATGTAAACACTCACATTTAACATGGGCTCCTATGGCAGCTCCTTCCTTCCTCGACTTTCACGAAAAACACCCTTCCCATCGATCGATTCCTCCCAATCTTCCTGCACACCCATGAATTCCCCCTCCCTACCACTCACAGCAGCCCCGTTCCTCTGGAGCAAGTGGAACACCCTTAAAACCACTTCTCCACCACCCCAAAAACGCCCATTGGATAACATGGCGATTCAGGCCATCACTCAAAAAGTGCTTTTTTCGCACTTCCCCTACTTCGATCCTCTTGAAACTCACTGGGACATTAGTTCCAGCGATTATGAAGAATCTCAGCAAGAATTACACAAATCCATCCAGTGGAAGGGGTACGACTTTTGCGGCAAACACGCGCCCCCCGCAAACACGCAAAATCACCCCAAAATCAGCCAAATCTGGATCGATTTTTGCCAAACCACTGGAAAACCTTCCCAACACCAAACCACACAAGTCCAAACCAAATCCAGCCAAATCGGACCAACCCCAACCCAGCCAGACCAACACAAACCCTTCCAAAACACCAATATTGGCGAAACTGAATCGAGCCCTGAGCCCTAGACTCGGGGAAACCCTAGCAATTCCAACCCTAAGCCCTAGACACCTTCCCAACCCTACCTCCTAACCCTAGACACCTCCCCAACCCTACCTCCTAACCCTACACACTCCTCTGAACCCTAAACACCTAACCGCAACGACGCACACTCCCCTAAACCCTAGAAACAAGCCTCAACCCTACCCTCATACCCTAGTCCCCAGCCTTAAACCCTATTCCCAAGCCCCAAACCCTAGTCCGGAGCCCTAAAGACCCGTCCTGAGCCCTAAGCCCTACGTCCCAGCTCTAAGCCCTAACATCCCAGCCCTAAACCCTAAAGCCTAGTCTTACACACGAACCCTAAACCCTAGTCTCCAGTCCTACAAACTACCCTCCTTCCCTGCCCTAAACCCTGAAACCCAGTCCCGAACCCTAAAGCCTGGCCCTAAGCCCTAATCCCCGAGCCTGCAGCCCTAGCCCGCAGCCCTAAGCCCTAGCAGGGAGCCCCGAACCCTAAAGCCTGGCCCTAAGCCCTAATCCCCAGCCCTAAAACACAAGCCTTCCACCCTCACTCTCACCCCTAAACACTCACAACAACCCTTCCACCCTTATCCCAATTCCCACACACTTGCCCTGAGCCCTAAACCCTGGAATCCACATATAAGTCGCCCTCTTGTGGCTTTCATCTGCAATAACGCAGTACCGGCAATGTTAGCCAATGGCACGAAAGTGCACCTTGAAAACAGGCCCAAATTCGCATTTCCCCTCAACCTACGAGCAAACTACTATTTTTCTCAATAACTAGACATTCCCAACATACCTCCCAACCCCTTAAACACATTCCCAAAAATAGGGAACACCCCAAAATACCCTCCCAAACAACCGCATTACCGCGACCTCTGGGCCAGCCAATGTTAGCCAATGGCACGAAAGTACACTTACAAAACAGGCCAAAAGTACCCTTTCCCCTCCACCTACAACCAAACTGCTATTTTTCCCAGAAACTAGACATTCCCAACATTGCTCCCACACCCCTAAACTCCTTCCCAAAAACCTAGAACACCCCAACATACCACCCCAAAAACGTGCATTACCGCGACCTCGCATAAGGCCTAAAGTCGCGTCCAAAATGCACTTTCAAACTAGGCCCAAAACACCCCTTCCCCTCCATGAATTTTCTTCAAAACACTTGCAAACAAAATTAGACTTTCCCACCTCTGATCCCAGCTAACTACATCCACTTGGAACCACCTGGAACACCCTGCAATCGAACCCCAAAAACATGTAAACACTCACATTTAACATGGGCTCCTATGGCAGCTCCTTCCTTCCTCGACTTTCACGAAAAACACCCTTCCCATCGATCGATTCCTCCCAATCTTCCTGCACACCCATGAATTCCCCCTCCCTACCACTCACAGCAGCCCCGTTCCTCTGGAGCAAGTGGAACACCCTTAAAACCACTTCTCCACCACCCCAAAAACGCCCATTGGATAACATGGCGATTCAGGCCATCACTCAAAAAGTGCTTTTTTCGCACTTCCCCTACTTCGATCCTCTTGAAACTCACTGGGACATTAGTTCCAGCGATTATGAAGAATCTCAGCAAGAATTACACAAATCCATCCAGTGGAAGGGGTACGACTTTTGCGGCAAACACGCGCCCCCCGCAAACACGCAAAATCACCCCAAAATCAGCCAAATCTGGATCGATTTTTGCCAAACCACTGGAAAACCTTCCCAACACCAAACCACACAAGTCCAAACCAAATCCAGCCAAATCGGACCAACCCCAACCCAGCCAGACCAACACAAACCCTTCCAAAACACCAATATTGGCGAAACTGAATCGAGCCCTGAGCCCTAGACTCGGGGAAACCCTAGCAATTCCAACCCTAAGCCCTAGACACCTTCCCAACCCTACCTCCTAACCCTAGACACCTCCCCAACCCTACCTCCTAACCCTACACACTCCTCTGAACCCTAAACACCTAACCGCAACGACGCACACTCCCCTAAACCCTAGAAACAAGCCTCAACCCTACCCTCATACCCTAGTCCCCAGCCTTAAACCCTATTCCCAAGCCCCAAACCCTAGTCCGGAGCCCTAAAGACCCGTCCTGAGCCCTAAGCCCTACGTCCCAGCTCTAAGCCCTAACATCCCAGCCCTAAACCCTAAAGCCTAGTCTTACACACGAACCCTAAACCCTAGTCTCCAGTCCTACAAACTACCCTCCTTCCCTGCCCTAAACCCTGAAACCCAGTCCCGAACCCTAAAGCCTGGCCCTAAGCCCTAATCCCCGAGCCTGCAGCCCTAGCCCGCAGCCCTAAGCCCTAGCAGGGAGCCCCGAACCCTAAAGCCTGGCCCTAAGCCCTAATCCCCAGCCCTAAAACACAAGCCTTCCACCCTCACTCTCACCCCTAAACACTCACAACAACCCTTCCACCCTTATCCCAATTCCCACACACTTGCCCTGAGCCCTAAACCCTGGAATCCACATATAAGTCGCCCTCTTGTGGCTTTCATCTGCAATAACGCAGTACCGGCAATGTTAGCCAATGGCACGAAAGTGCACCTTGAAAACAGGCCCAAATTCGCATTTCCCCTCAACCTACGAGCAAACTACTATTTTTCTCAATAACTAGACATTCCCAACATACCTCCCAACCCCTTAAACACATTCCCAAAAATAGGGAACACCCCAAAATACCCTCCCAAACAACCGCATTACCGCGACCTCTGGGCCAGCCAATGTTAGCCAATGGCACGAAAGTACACTTACAAAACAGGCCAAAAGTACCCTTTCCCCTCCACCTACAACCAAACTGCTATTTTTCCCAGAAACTAGACATTCCCAACATTGCTCCCACACCCCTAAACTCCTTCCCAAAAACCTAGAACACCCCAACATACCACCCCAAAAACGTGCATTACCGCGACCTCGCATAAGGCCTAAAGTCGCGTCCAAAATGCACTTTCAAACTAGGCCCAAAACACCCCTTCCCCTCCATGAATTTTCTTCAAAACACTTGCAAACAAAATTAGACTTTCCCACCTCTGATCCCAGCTAACTACATCCACTTGGAACCACCTGGAACACCCTGCAATCGAACCCCAAAAACATGTAAACACTCACATTTAACATGGGCTCCTATGGCAGCTCCTTCCTTCCTCGACTTTCACGAAAAACACCCTTCCCATCGATCGATTCCTCCCAATCTTCCTGCACACCCATGAATTCCCCCTCCCTACCACTCACAGCAGCCCCGTTCCTCTGGAGCAAGTGGAACACCCTTAAAACCACTTCTCCACCACCCCAAAAACGCCCATTGGATAACATGGCGATTCAGGCCATCACTCAAAAAGTGCTTTTTTCGCACTTCCCCTACTTCGATCCTCTTGAAACTCACTGGGACATTAGTTCCAGCGATTATGAAGAATCTCAGCAAGAATTACACAAATCCATCCAGTGGAAGGGGTACGACTTTTGCGGCAAACACGCGCCCCCCGCAAACACGCAAAATCACCCCAAAATCAGCCAAATCTGGATCGATTTTTGCCAAACCACTGGAAAACCTTCCCAACACCAAACCACACAAGTCCAAACCAAATCCAGCCAAATCGGACCAACCCCAACCCAGCCAGACCAACACAAACCCTTCCAAAACACCAATATTGGCGAAACTGAATCGAGCCCTGAGCCCTAGACTCGGGGAAACCCTAGCAATTCCAACCCTAAGCCCTAGACACCTTCCCAACCCTACCTCCTAACCCTAGACACCTCCCCAACCCTACCTCCTAACCCTACACACTCCTCTGAACCCTAAACACCTAACCGCAACGACGCACACTCCCCTAAACCCTAGAAACAAGCCTCAACCCTACCCTCATACCCTAGTCCCCAGCCTTAAACCCTATTCCCAAGCCCCAAACCCTAGTCCGGAGCCCTAAAGACCCGTCCTGAGCCCTAAGCCCTACGTCCCAGCTCTAAGCCCTAACATCCCAGCCCTAAACCCTAAAGCCTAGTCTTACACACGAACCCTAAACCCTAGTCTCCAGTCCTACAAACTACCCTCCTTCCCTGCCCTAAACCCTGAAACCCAGTCCCGAACCCTAAAGCCTGGCCCTAAGCCCTAATCCCCGAGCCTGCAGCCCTAGCCCGCAGCCCTAAGCCCTAGCAGGGAGCCCCGAACCCTAAAGCCTGGCCCTAAGCCCTAATCCCCAGCCCTAAAACACAAGCCTTCCACCCTCACTCTCACCCCTAAACACTCACAACAACCCTTCCACCCTTATCCCAATTCCCACACACTTGCCCTGAGCCCTAAACCCTGGAATCCACATATAAGTCGCCCTCTTGTGGCTTTCATCTGCAATAACGCAGTACCGGCAATGTTAGCCAATGGCACGAAAGTGCACCTTGAAAACAGGCCCAAATTCGCATTTCCCCTCAACCTACGAGCAAACTACTATTTTTCTCAATAACTAGACATTCCCAACATACCTCCCAACCCCTTAAACACATTCCCAAAAATAGGGAACACCCCAAAATACCCTCCCAAACAACCGCATTACCGCGACCTCTGGGCCAGCCAATGTTAGCCAATGGCACGAAAGTACACTTACAAAACAGGCCAAAAGTACCCTTTCCCCTCCACCTACAACCAAACTGCTATTTTTCCCAGAAACTAGACATTCCCAACATTGCTCCCACACCCCTAAACTCCTTCCCAAAAACCTAGAACACCCCAACATACCACCCCAAAAACGTGCATTACCGCGACCTCGCATAAGGCCTAAAGTCGCGTCCAAAATGCACTTTCAAACTAGGCCCAAAACACCCCTTCCCCTCCATGAATTTTCTTCAAAACACTTGCAAACAAAATTAGACTTTCCCACCTCTGATCCCAGCTAACTACATCCACTTGGAACCACCTGGAACACCCTGCAATCGAACCCCAAAAACATGTAAACACTCACATTTAACATGGGCTCCTATGGCAGCTCCTTCCTTCCTCGACTTTCACGAAAAACACCCTTCCCATCGATCGATTCCTCCCAATCTTCCTGCACACCCATGAATTCCCCCTCCCTACCACTCACAGCAGCCCCGTTCCTCTGGAGCAAGTGGAACACCCTTAAAACCACTTCTCCACCACCCCAAAAACGCCCATTGGATAACATGGCGATTCAGGCCATCACTCAAAAAGTGCTTTTTTCGCACTTCCCCTACTTCGATCCTCTTGAAACTCACTGGGACATTAGTTCCAGCGATTATGAAGAATCTCAGCAAGAATTACACAAATCCATCCAGTGGAAGGGGTACGACTTTTGCGGCAAACACGCGCCCCCCGCAAACACGCAAAATCACCCCAAAATCAGCCAAATCTGGATCGATTTTTGCCAAACCACTGGAAAACCTTCCCAACACCAAACCACACAAGTCCAAACCAAATCCAGCCAAATCGGACCAACCCCAACCCAGCCAGACCAACACAAACCCTTCCAAAACACCAATATTGGCGAAACTGAATCGAGCCCTGAGCCCTAGACTCGGGGAAACCCTAGCAATTCCAACCCTAAGCCCTAGACACCTTCCCAACCCTACCTCCTAACCCTAGACACCTCCCCAACCCTACCTCCTAACCCTACACACTCCTCTGAACCCTAAACACCTAACCGCAACGACGCACACTCCCCTAAACCCTAGAAACAAGCCTCAACCCTACCCTCATACCCTAGTCCCCAGCCTTAAACCCTATTCCCAAGCCCCAAACCCTAGTCCGGAGCCCTAAAGACCCGTCCTGAGCCCTAAGCCCTACGTCCCAGCTCTAAGCCCTAACATCCCAGCCCTAAACCCTAAAGCCTAGTCTTACACACGAACCCTAAACCCTAGTCTCCAGTCCTACAAACTACCCTCCTTCCCTGCCCTAAACCCTGAAACCCAGTCCCGAACCCTAAAGCCTGGCCCTAAGCCCTAATCCCCGAGCCTGCAGCCCTAGCCCGCAGCCCTAAGCCCTAGCAGGGAGCCCCGAACCCTAAAGCCTGGCCCTAAGCCCTAATCCCCAGCCCTAAAACACAAGCCTTCCACCCTCACTCTCACCCCTAAACACTCACAACAACCCTTCCACCCTTATCCCAATTCCCACACACTTGCCCTGAGCCCTAAACCCTGGAATCCACATATAAGTCGCCCTCTTGTGGCTTTCATCTGCAATAACGCAGTACCGGCAATGTTAGCCAATGGCACGAAAGTGCACCTTGAAAACAGGCCCAAATTCGCATTTCCCCTCAACCTACGAGCAAACTACTATTTTTCTCAATAACTAGACATTCCCAACATACCTCCCAACCCCTTAAACACATTCCCAAAAATAGGGAACACCCCAAAATACCCTCCCAAACAACCGCATTACCGCGACCTCTGGGCCAGCCAATGTTAGCCAATGGCACGAAAGTACACTTACAAAACAGGCCAAAAGTACCCTTTCCCCTCCACCTACAACCAAACTGCTATTTTTCCCAGAAACTAGACATTCCCAACATTGCTCCCACACCCCTAAACTCCTTCCCAAAAACCTAGAACACCCCAACATACCACCCCAAAAACGTGCATTACCGCGACCTCGCATAAGGCCTAAAGTCGCGTCCAAAATGCACTTTCAAACTAGGCCCAAAACACCCCTTCCCCTCCATGAATTTTCTTCAAAACACTTGCAAACAAAATTAGACTTTCCCACCTCTGATCCCAGCTAACTACATCCACTTGGAACCACCTGGAACACCCTGCAATCGAACCCCAAAAACATGTAAACACTCACATTTAACATGGGCTCCTATGGCAGCTCCTTCCTTCCTCGACTTTCACGAAAAACACCCTTCCCATCGATCGATTCCTCCCAATCTTCCTGCACACCCATGAATTCCCCCTCCCTACCACTCACAGCAGCCCCGTTCCTCTGGAGCAAGTGGAACACCCTTAAAACCACTTCTCCACCACCCCAAAAACGCCCATTGGATAACATGGCGATTCAGGCCATCACTCAAAAAGTGCTTTTTTCGCACTTCCCCTACTTCGATCCTCTTGAAACTCACTGGGACATTAGTTCCAGCGATTATGAAGAATCTCAGCAAGAATTACACAAATCCATCCAGTGGAAGGGGTACGACTTTTGCGGCAAACACGCGCCCCCCGCAAACACGCAAAATCACCCCAAAATCAGCCAAATCTGGATCGATTTTTGCCAAACCACTGGAAAACCTTCCCAACACCAAACCACACAAGTCCAAACCAAATCCAGCCAAATCGGACCAACCCCAACCCAGCCAGACCAACACAAACCCTTCCAAAACACCAATATTGGCGAAACTGAATCGAGCCCTGAGCCCTAGACTCGGGGAAACCCTAGCAATTCCAACCCTAAGCCCTAGACACCTTCCCAACCCTACCTCCTAACCCTAGACACCTCCCCAACCCTACCTCCTAACCCTACACACTCCTCTGAACCCTAAACACCTAACCGCAACGACGCACACTCCCCTAAACCCTAGAAACAAGCCTCAACCCTACCCTCATACCCTAGTCCCCAGCCTTAAACCCTATTCCCAAGCCCCAAACCCTAGTCCGGAGCCCTAAAGACCCGTCCTGAGCCCTAAGCCCTACGTCCCAGCTCTAAGCCCTAACATCCCAGCCCTAAACCCTAAAGCCTAGTCTTACACACGAACCCTAAACCCTAGTCTCCAGTCCTACAAACTACCCTCCTTCCCTGCCCTAAACCCTGAAACCCAGTCCCGAACCCTAAAGCCTGGCCCTAAGCCCTAATCCCCGAGCCTGCAGCCCTAGCCCGCAGCCCTAAGCCCTAGCAGGGAGCCCCGAACCCTAAAGCCTGGCCCTAAGCCCTAATCCCCAGCCCTAAAACACAAGCCTTCCACCCTCACTCTCACCCCTAAACACTCACAACAACCCTTCCACCCTTATCCCAATTCCCACACACTTGCCCTGAGCCCTAAACCCTGGAATCCACATATAAGTCGCCCTCTTGTGGCTTTCATCTGCAATAACGCAGTACCGGCAATGTTAGCCAATGGCACGAAAGTGCACCTTGAAAACAGGCCCAAATTCGCATTTCCCCTCAACCTACGAGCAAACTACTATTTTTCTCAATAACTAGACATTCCCAACATACCTCCCAACCCCTTAAACACATTCCCAAAAATAGGGAACACCCCAAAATACCCTCCCAAACAACCGCATTACCGCGACCTCTGGGCCAGCCAATGTTAGCCAATGGCACGAAAGTACACTTACAAAACAGGCCAAAAGTACCCTTTCCCCTCCACCTACAACCAAACTGCTATTTTTCCCAGAAACTAGACATTCCCAACATTGCTCCCACACCCCTAAACTCCTTCCCACAAACCTAGAACACCCCAACATACCACCCCAAAAACGTGCATTACCGCGACCTCGCATAAGGCCTAAAGTCGCGTCCAAAATGCACTTTCAAACTAGGCCCAAAACACCCCTTCCCCTCCATGAATTTTCTTCAAAACACTTGCAAACAAAATTAGACTTTCCCACCTCTGATCCCAGCTAACTACATCCACTTGGAACCACCTGGAACACCCTGCAATCGAACCCCAAAAACATGTAAACACTCACATTTAACATGGGCTCCTATGGCAGCTCCTTCCTTCCTCGACTTTCACGAAAAACACCCTTCCCATCGATCGATTCCTCCCAATCTTCCTGCACACCCATGAATTCCCCCTCCCTACCACTCACAGCAGCCCCGTTCCTCTGGAGCAAGTGGAACACCCTTAAAACCACTTCTCCACCACCCCAAAAACGCCCATTGGATAACATGGCGATTCAGGCCATCACTCAAAAAGTGCTTTTTTCGCACTTCCCCTACTTCGATCCTCTTGAAACTCACTGGGACATTAGTTCCAGCGATTATGAAGAATCTCAGCAAGAATTACACAAATCCATCCAGTGGAAGGGGTACGACTTTTGCGGCAAACACGCGCCCCCCGCAAACACGCAAAATCACCCCAAAATCAGCCAAATCTGGATCGATTTTTGCCAAACCACTGGAAAACCTTCCCAACACCAAACCACACAAGTCCAAACCAAATCCAGCCAAATCGGACCAACCCCAACCCAGCCAGACCAACACAAACCCTTCCAAAACACCAATATTGGCGAAACTGAATCGAGCCCTGAGCCCTAGACTCGGGGAAACCCTAGCAATTCCAACCCTAAGCCCTAGACACCTTCCCAACCCTACCTCCTAACCCTAGACACCTCCCCAACCCTACCTCCTAACCCTACACACTCCTCTGAACCCTAAACACCTAACCGCAACGACGCACACTCCCCTAAACCCTAGAAACAAGCCTCAACCCTACCCTCATACCCTAGTCCCCAGCCTTAAACCCTATTCCCAAGCCCCAAACCCTAGTCCGGAGCCCTAAAGACCCGTCCTGAGCCCTAAGCCCTACGTCCCAGCTCTAAGCCCTAACATCCCAGCCCTAAACCCTAAAGCCTAGTCTTACACACGAACCCTAAACCCTAGTCTCCAGTCCTACAAACTACCCTCCTTCCCTGCCCTAAACCCTGAAACCCAGTCCCGAACCCTAAAGCCTGGCCCTAAGCCCTAATCCCCGAGCCTGCAGCCCTAGCCCGCAGCCCTAAGCCCTAGCAGGGAGCCCCGAACCCTAAAGCCTGGCCCTAAGCCCTAATCCCCAGCCCTAAAACACAAGCCTTCCACCCTCACTCTCACCCCTAAACACTCACAACAACCCTTCCACCCTTATCCCAATTCCCACACACTTGCCCTGAGCCCTAAACCCTGGAATCCACATATAAGTCGCCCTCTTGTGGCTTTCATCTGCAATAACGCAGTACCGGCAATGTTAGCCAATGGCACGAAAGTGCACCTTGAAAACAGGCCCAAATTCGCATTTCCCCTCAACCTACGAGCAAACTACTATTTTTCTCAATAACTAGACATTCCCAACATACCTCCCAACCCCTTAAACACATTCCCAAAAATAGGGAACACCCCAAAATACCCTCCCAAACAACCGCATTACCGCGACCTCTGGGCCAGCCAATGTTAGCCAATGGCACGAAAGTACACTTACAAAACAGGCCAAAAGTACCCTTTCCCCTCCACCTACAACCAAACTGCTATTTTTCCCAGAAACCTAGACATTCCCAACATTGCTCCCACACCCCTAAACTCCTTCCCAAAAACCTAGAACACCCCAACATACCACCCCAAAAACGTGCATTACCGCGACCTCGCATAAGGCCTAAAGTCGCGTCCAAAATGCACTTTCAAACTAGGCCCAAAACACCCCTTCCCCTCCATGAATTTTCTTCAAAACACTTGCAAACAAAATTAGACTTTCCCACCTCTGATCCCAGCTAACTACATCCACTTGGAACCACCTGGAACACCCTGCAATCGAACCCCAAAAACATGTAAACACTCACATTTAACATGGGCTCCTATGGCAGCTCCTTCCTTCCTCGACTTTCACGAAAAACACCCTTCCCATCGATCGATTCCTCCCAATCTTCCTGCACACCCATGAATTCCCCCTCCCTACCACTCACAGCAGCCCCGTTCCTCTGGAGCAAGTGGAACACCCTTAAAACCACTTCTCCACCACCCCAAAAACGCCCATTGGATAACATGGCGATTCAGGCCATCACTCAAAAAGTGCTTTTTTCGCACTTCCCCTACTTCGATCCTCTTGAAACTCACTGGGACATTAGTTCCAGCGATTATGAAGAATCTCAGCAAGAATTACACAAATCCATCCAGTGGAAGGGGTACGACTTTTGCGGCAAACACGCGCCCCCCGCAAACACGCAAAATCACCCCAAAATCAGCCAAATCTGGATCGATTTTTGCCAAACCACTGGAAAACCTTCCCAACACCAAACCACACAAGTCCAAACCAAATCCAGCCAAATCGGACCAACCCCAACCCAGCCAGACCAACACAAACCCTTCCAAAACACCAATATTGGCGAAACTGAATCGAGCCCTGAGCCCTAGACTCGGGGAAACCCTAGCAATTCCAACCCTAAGCCCTAGACACCTTCCCAACCCTACCTCCTAACCCTAGACACCTCCCCAACCCTACCTCCTAACCCTACACACTCCTCTGAACCCTAAACACCTAACCGCAACGACGCACACTCCCCTAAACCCTAGAAACAAGCCTCAACCCTACCCTCATACCCTAGTCCCCAGCCTTAAACCCTATTCCCAAGCCCCAAACCCTAGTCCGGAGCCCTAAAGACCCGTCCTGAGCCCTAAGCCCTACGTCCCAGCTCTAAGCCCTAACATCCCAGCCCTAAACCCTAAAGCCTAGTCTTACACACGAACCCTAAACCCTAGTCTCCAGTCCTACAAACTACCCTCCTTCCCTGCCCTAAACCCTGAAACCCAGTCCCGAACCCTAAAGCCTGGCCCTAAGCCCTAATCCCCGAGCCTGCAGCCCTAGCCCGCAGCCCTAAGCCCTAGCAGGGAGCCCCGAACCCTAAAGCCTGGCCCTAAGCCCTAATCCCCAGCCCTAAAACACAAGCCTTCCACCCTCACTCTCACCCCTAAACACTCACAACAACCCTTCCACCCTTATCCCAATTCCCACACACTTGCCCTGAGCCCTAAACCCTGGAATCCACATATAAGTCGCCCTCTTGTGGCTTTCATCTGCAATAACGCAGTACCGGCAATGTTAGCCAATGGCACGAAAGTGCACCTTGAAAACAGGCCCAAATTCGCATTTCCCCTCAACCTACGAGCAAACTACTATTTTTCTCAATAACTAGACATTCCCAACATACCTCCCAACCCCTTAAACACATTCCCAAAAATAGGGAACACCCCAAAATACCCTCCCAAACAACCGCATTACCGCGACCTCTGGGCCAGCCAATGTTAGCCAATGGCACGAAAGTACACTTACAAAACAGGCCAAAAGTACCCTTTCCCCTCCACCTACAACCAAACTGCTATTTTTCCCAGAAACTAGACATTCCCAACATTGCTCCCACACCCCTAAACTCCTTCCCAAAAACCTAGAACACCCCAACATACCACCCCAAAAACGTGCATTACCGCGACCTCGCATAAGGCCTAAAGTCGCGTCCAAAATGCACTTTCAAACTAGGCCCAAAACACCCCTTCCCCTCCATGAATTTTCTTCAAAACACTTGCAAACAAAATTAGACTTTCCCACCTCTGATCCCAGCTAACTACATCCACTTGGAACCACCTGGAACACCCTGCAATCGAACCCCAAAAACATGTAAACACTCACATTTAACATGGGCTCCTATGGCAGCTCCTTCCTTCCTCGACTTTCACGAAAAACACCCTTCCCATCGATCGATTCCTCCCAATCTTCCTGCACACCCATGAATTCCCCCTCCCTACCACTCACAGCAGCCCCGTTCCTCTGGAGCAAGTGGAACACCCTTAAAACCACTTCTCCACCACCCCAAAAACGCCCATTGGATAACATGGCGATTCAGGCCATCACTCAAAAAGTGCTTTTTTCGCACTTCCCCTACTTCGATCCTCTTGAAACTCACTGGGACATTAGTTCCAGCGATTATGAAGAATCTCAGCAAGAATTACACAAATCCATCCAGTGGAAGGGGTACGACTTTTGCGGCAAACACGCGCCCCCCGCAAACACGCAAAATCACCCCAAAATCAGCCAAATCTGGATCGATTTTTGCCAAACCACTGGAAAACCTTCCCAACACCAAACCACACAAGTCCAAACCAAATCCAGCCAAATCGGACCAACCCCAACCCAGCCAGACCAACACAAACCCTTCCAAAACACCAATATTGGCGAAACTGAATCGAGCCCTGAGCCCTAGACTCGGGGAAACCCTAGCAATTCCAACCCTAAGCCCTAGACACCTTCCCAACCCTACCTCCTAACCCTAGACACCTCCCCAACCCTACCTCCTAACCCTACACACTCCTCTGAACCCTAAACACCTAACCGCAACGACGCACACTCCCCTAAACCCTAGAAACAAGCCTCAACCCTACCCTCATACCCTAGTCCCCAGCCTTAAACCCTATTCCCAAGCCCCAAACCCTAGTCCGGAGCCCTAAAGACCCGTCCTGAGCCCTAAGCCCTACGTCCCAGCTCTAAGCCCTAACATCCCAGCCCTAAACCCTAAAGCCTAGTCTTACACACGAACCCTAAACCCTAGTCTCCAGTCCTACAAACTACCCTCCTTCCCTGCCCTAAACCCTGAAACCCAGTCCCGAACCCTAAAGCCTGGCCCTAAGCCCTAATCCCCGAGCCTGCAGCCCTAGCCCGCAGCCCTAAGCCCTAGCAGGGAGCCCCGAACCCTAAAGCCTGGCCCTAAGCCCTAATCCCCAGCCCTAAAACACAAGCCTTCCACCCTCACTCTCACCCCTAAACACTCACAACAACCCTTCCACCCTTATCCCAATTCCCACACACTTGCCCTGAGCCCTAAACCCTGGAATCCACATATAAGTCGCCCTCTTGTGGCTTTCATCTGCAATAACGCAGTACCGGCAATGTTAGCCAATGGCACGAAAGTGCACCTTGAAAACAGGCCCAAATTCGCATTTCCCCTCAACCTACGAGCAAACTACTATTTTTCTCAATAACTAGACATTCCCAACATACCTCCCAACCCCTTAAACACATTCCCAAAAATAGGGAACACCCCAAAATACCCTCCCAAACAACCGCATTACCGCGACCTCTGGGCCAGCCAATGTTAGCCAATGGCACGAAAGTACACTTACAAAACAGGCCAAAAGTACCCTTTCCCCTCCACCTACAACCAAACTGCTATTTTTCCCAGAAACTAGACATTCCCAACATTGCTCCCACACCCCTAAACTCCTTCCCAAAAACCTAGAACACCCCAACATACCACCCCAAAAACGTGCATTACCGCGACCTCGCATAAGGCCTAAAGTCGCGTCCAAAATGCACTTTCAAACTAGGCCCAAAACACCCCTTCCCCTCCATGAATTTTCTTCAAAACACTTGCAAACAAAATTAGACTTTCCCACCTCTGATCCCAGCTAACTACATCCACTTGGAACCACCTGGAACACCCTGCAATCGAACCCCAAAAACATGTAAACACTCACATTTAACATGGGCTCCTATGGCAGCTCCTTCCTTCCTCGACTTTCACGAAAAACACCCTTCCCATCGATCGATTCCTCCCAATCTTCCTGCACACCCATGAATTCCCCCTCCCTACCACTCACAGCAGCCCCGTTCCTCTGGAGCAAGTGGAACACCCTTAAAACCACTTCTCCACCACCCCAAAAACGCCCATTGGATAACATGGCGATTCAGGCCATCACTCAAAAAGTGCTTTTTTCGCACTTCCCCTACTTCGATCCTCTTGAAACTCACTGGGACATTAGTTCCAGCGATTATGAAGAATCTCAGCAAGAATTACACAAATCCATCCAGTGGAAGGGGTACGACTTTTGCGGCAAACACGCGCCCCCCGCAAACACGCAAAATCACCCCAAAATCAGCCAAATCTGGATCGATTTTTGCCAAACCACTGGAAAACCTTCCCAACACCAAACCACACAAGTCCAAACCAAATCCAGCCAAATCGGACCAACCCCAACCCAGCCAGACCAACACAAACCCTTCCAAAACACCAATATTGGCGAAACTGAATCGAGCCCTGAGCCCTAGACTCGGGGAAACCCTAGCAATTCCAACCCTAAGCCCTAGACACCTTCCCAACCCTACCTCCTAACCCTAGACACCTCCCCAACCCTACCTCCTAACCCTACACACTCCTCTGAACCCTAAACACCTAACCGCAACGACGCACACTCCCCTAAACCCTAGAAACAAGCCTCAACCCTACCCTCATACCCTAGTCCCCAGCCTTAAACCCTATTCCCAAGCCCCAAACCCTAGTCCGGAGCCCTAAAGACCCGTCCTGAGCCCTAAGCCCTACGTCCCAGCTCTAAGCCCTAACATCCCAGCCCTAAACCCTAAAGCCTAGTCTTACACACGAACCCTAAACCCTAGTCTCCAGTCCTACAAACTACCCTCCTTCCCTGCCCTAAACCCTGAAACCCAGTCCCGAACCCTAAAGCCTGGCCCTAAGCCCTAATCCCCGAGCCTGCAGCCCTAGCCCGCAGCCCTAAGCCCTAGCAGGGAGCCCCGAACCCTAAAGCCTGGCCCTAAGCCCTAATCCCCAGCCCTAAAACACAAGCCTTCCACCCTCACTCTCACCCCTAAACACTCACAACAACCCTTCCACCCTTATCCCAATTCCCACACACTTGCCCTGAGCCCTAAACCCTGGAATCCACATATAAGTCGCCCTCTTGTGGCTTTCATCTGCAATAACGCAGTACCGGCAATGTTAGCCAATGGCACGAAAGTGCACCTTGAAAACAGGCCCAAATTCGCATTTCCCCTCAACCTACGAGCAAACTACTATTTTTCTCAATAACTAGACATTCCCAACATACCTCCCAACCCCTTAAACACATTCCCAAAAATAGGGAACACCCCAAAATACCCTCCCAAACAACCGCATTACCGCGACCTCTGGGCCAGCCAATGTTAGCCAATGGCACGAAAGTACACTTACAAAACAGGCCAAAAGTACCCTTTCCCCTCCACCTACAACCAAACTGCTATTTTTCCCAGAAACTAGACATTCCCAACATTGCTCCCACACCCCTAAACTCCTTCCCAAAAACCTAGAACACCCCAACATACCACCCCAAAAACGTGCATTACCGCGACCTCGCATAAGGCCTAAAGTCGCGTCCAAAATGCACTTTCAAACTAGGCCCAAAACACCCCTTCCCCTCCATGAATTTTCTTCAAAACACTTGCAAACAAAATTAGACTTTCCCACCTCTGATCCCAGCTAACTACATCCACTTGGAACCACCTGGAACACCCTGCAATCGAACCCCAAAAACATGTAAACACTCACATTTAACATGGGCTCCTATGGCAGCTCCTTCCTTCCTCGACTTTCACGAAAAACACCCTTCCCATCGATCGATTCCTCCCAATCTTCCTGCACACCCATGAATTCCCCCTCCCTACCACTCACAGCAGCCCCGTTCCTCTGGAGCAAGTGGAACACCCTTAAAACCACTTCTCCACCACCCCAAAAACGCCCATTGGATAACATGGCGATTCAGGCCATCACTCAAAAAGTGCTTTTTTCGCACTTCCCCTACTTCGATCCTCTTGAAACTCACTGGGACATTAGTTCCAGCGATTATGAAGAATCTCAGCAAGAATTACACAAATCCATCCAGTGGAAGGGGTACGACTTTTGCGGCAAACACGCGCCCCCCGCAAACACGCAAAATCACCCCAAAATCAGCCAAATCTGGATCGATTTTTGCCAAACCACTGGAAAACCTTCCCAACACCAAACCACACAAGTCCAAACCAAATCCAGCCAAATCGGACCAACCCCAACCCAGCCAGACCAACACAAACCCTTCCAAAACACCAATATTGGCGAAACTGAATCGAGCCCTGAGCCCTAGACTCGGGGAAACCCTAGCAATTCCAACCCTAAGCCCTAGACACCTTCCCAACCCTACCTCCTAACCCTAGACACCTCCCCAACCCTACCTCCTAACCCTACACACTCCTCTGAACCCTAAACACCTAACCGCAACGACGCACACTCCCCTAAACCCTAGAAACAAGCCTCAACCCTACCCTCATACCCTAGTCCCCAGCCTTAAACCCTATTCCCAAGCCCCAAACCCTAGTCCGGAGCCCTAAAGACCCGTCCTGAGCCCTAAGCCCTACGTCCCAGCTCTAAGCCCTAACATCCCAGCCCTAAACCCTAAAGCCTAGTCTTACACACGAACCCTAAACCCTAGTCTCCAGTCCTACAAACTACCCTCCTTCCCTGCCCTAAACCCTGAAACCCAGTCCCGAACCCTAAAGCCTGGCCCTAAGCCCTAATCCCCGAGCCTGCAGCCCTAGCCCGCAGCCCTAAGCCCTAGCAGGGAGCCCCGAACCCTAAAGCCTGGCCCTAAGCCCTAATCCCCAGCCCTAAAACACAAGCCTTCCACCCTCACTCTCACCCCTAAACACTCACAACAACCCTTCCACCCTTATCCCAATTCCCACACACTTGCCCTGAGCCCTAAACCCTGGAATCCACATATAAGTCGCCCTCTTGTGGCTTTCATCTGCAATAACGCAGTACCGGCAATGTTAGCCAATGGCACGAAAGTGCACCTTGAAAACAGGCCCAAATTCGCATTTCCCCTCAACCTACGAGCAAACTACTATTTTTCTCAATAACTAGACATTCCCAACATACCTCCCAACCCCTTAAACACATTCCCAAAAATAGGGAACACCCCAAAATACCCTCCCAAACAACCGCATTACCGCGACCTCTGGGCCAGCCAATGTTAGCCAATGGCACGAAAGTACACTTACAAAACAGGCCAAAAGTACCCTTTCCCCTCCACCTACAACCAAACTGCTATTTTTCCCAGAAACTAGACATTCCCAACATTGCTCCCACACCCCTAAACTCCTTCCCAAAAACCTAGAACACCCCAACATACCACCCCAAAAACGTGCATTACCGCGACCTCGCATAAGGCCTAAAGTCGCGTCCAAAATGCACTTTCAAACTAGGCCCAAAACACCCCTTCCCCTCCATGAATTTTCTTCAAAACACTTGCAAACAAAATTAGACTTTCCCACCTCTGATCCCAGCTAACTACATCCACTTGGAACCACCTGGAACACCCTGCAATCGAACCCCAAAAACATGTAAACACTCACATTTAACATGGGCTCCTATGGCAGCTCCTTCCTTCCTCGACTTTCACGAAAAACACCCTTCCCATCGATCGATTCCTCCCAATCTTCCTGCACACCCATGAATTCCCCCTCCCTACCACTCACAGCAGCCCCGTTCCTCTGGAGCAAGTGGAACACCCTTAAAACCACTTCTCCACCACCCCAAAAACGCCCATTGGATAACATGGCGATTCAGGCCATCACTCAAAAAGTGCTTTTTTCGCACTTCCCCTACTTCGATCCTCTTGAAACTCACTGGGACATTAGTTCCAGCGATTATGAAGAATCTCAGCAAGAATTACACAAATCCATCCAGTGGAAGGGGTACGACTTTTGCGGCAAACACGCGCCCCCCGCAAACACGCAAAATCACCCCAAAATCAGCCAAATCTGGATCGATTTTTGCCAAACCACTGGAAAACCTTCCCAACACCAAACCACACAAGTCCAAACCAAATCCAGCCAAATCGGACCAACCCCAACCCAGCCAGACCAACACAAACCCTTCCAAAACACCAATATTGGCGAAACTGAATCGAGCCCTGAGCCCTAGACTCGGGGAAACCCTAGCAATTCCAACCCTAAGCCCTAGACACCTTCCCAACCCTACCTCCTAACCCTAGACACCTCCCCAACCCTACCTCCTAACCCTACACACTCCTCTGAACCCTAAACACCTAACCGCAACGACGCACACTCCCCTAAACCCTAGAAACAAGCCTCAACCCTACCCTCATACCCTAGTCCCCAGCCTTAAACCCTATTCCCAAGCCCCAAACCCTAGTCCGGAGCCCTAAAGACCCGTCCTGAGCCCTAAGCCCTACGTCCCAGCTCTAAGCCCTAACATCCCAGCCCTAAACCCTAAAGCCTAGTCTTACACACGAACCCTAAACCCTAGTCTCCAGTCCTACAAACTACCCTCCTTCCCTGCCCTAAACCCTGAAACCCAGTCCCGAACCCTAAAGCCTGGCCCTAAGCCCTAATCCCCGAGCCTGCAGCCCTAGCCCGCAGCCCTAAGCCCTAGCAGGGAGCCCCGAACCCTAAAGCCTGGCCCTAAGCCCTAATCCCCAGCCCTAAAACACAAGCCTTCCACCCTCACTCTCACCCCTAAACACTCACAACAACCCTTCCACCCTTATCCCAATTCCCACACACTTGCCCTGAGCCCTAAACCCTGGAATCCACATATAAGTCGCCCTCTTGTGGCTTTCATCTGCAATAACGCAGTACCGGCAATGTTAGCCAATGGCACGAAAGTGCACCTTGAAAACAGGCCCAAATTCGCATTTCCCCTCAACCTACGAGCAAACTACTATTTTTCTCAATAACTAGACATTCCCAACATACCTCCCAACCCCTTAAACACATTCCCAAAAATAGGGAACACCCCAAAATACCCTCCCAAACAACCGCATTACCGCGACCTCTGGGCCAGCCAATGTTAGCCAATGGCACGAAAGTACACTTACAAAACAGGCCAAAAGTACCCTTTCCCCTCCACCTACAACCAAACTGCTATTTTTCCCAGAAACTAGACATTCCCAACATTGCTCCCACACCCCTAAACTCCTTCCCAAAAACCTAGAACACCCCAACATACCACCCCAAAAACGTGCATTACCGCGACCTCGCATAAGGCCTAAAGTCGCGTCCAAAATGCACTTTCAAACTAGGCCCAAAACACCCCTTCCCCTCCATGAATTTTCTTCAAAACACTTGCAAACAAAATTAGACTTTCCCACCTCTGATCCCAGCTAACTACATCCACTTGGAACCACCTGGAACACCCTGCAATCGAACCCCAAAAACATGTAAACACTCACATTTAACATGGGCTCCTATGGCAGCTCCTTCCTTCCTCGACTTTCACGAAAAACACCCTTCCCATCGATCGATTCCTCCCAATCTTCCTGCACACCCATGAATTCCCCCTCCCTACCACTCACAGCAGCCCCGTTCCTCTGGAGCAAGTGGAACACCCTTAAAACCACTTCTCCACCACCCCAAAAACGCCCATTGGATAACATGGCGATTCAGGCCATCACTCAAAAAGTGCTTTTTTCGCACTTCCCCTACTTCGATCCTCTTGAAACTCACTGGGACATTAGTTCCAGCGATTATGAAGAATCTCAGCAAGAATTACACAAATCCATCCAGTGGAAGGGGTACGACTTTTGCGGCAAACACGCGCCCCCCGCAAACACGCAAAATCACCCCAAAATCAGCCAAATCTGGATCGATTTTTGCCAAACCACTGGAAAACCTTCCCAACACCAAACCACACAAGTCCAAACCAAATCCAGCCAAATCGGACCAACCCCAACCCAGCCAGACCAACACAAACCCTTCCAAAACACCAATATTGGCGAAACTGAATCGAGCCCTGAGCCCTAGACTCGGGGAAACCCTAGCAATTCCAACCCTAAGCCCTAGACACCTTCCCAACCCTACCTCCTAACCCTAGACACCTCCCCAACCCTACCTCCTAACCCTACACACTCCTCTGAACCCTAAACACCTAACCGCAACGACGCACACTCCCCTAAACCCTAGAAACAAGCCTCAACCCTACCCTCATACCCTAGTCCCCAGCCTTAAACCCTATTCCCAAGCCCCAAACCCTAGTCCGGAGCCCTAAAGACCCGTCCTGAGCCCTAAGCCCTACGTCCCAGCTCTAAGCCCTAACATCCCAGCCCTAAACCCTAAAGCCTAGTCTTACACACGAACCCTAAACCCTAGTCTCCAGTCCTACAAACTACCCTCCTTCCCTGCCCTAAACCCTGAAACCCAGTCCCGAACCCTAAAGCCTGGCCCTAAGCCCTAATCCCCGAGCCTGCAGCCCTAGCCCGCAGCCCTAAGCCCTAGCAGGGAGCCCCGAACCCTAAAGCCTGGCCCTAAGCCCTAATCCCCAGCCCTAAAACACAAGCCTTCCACCCTCACTCTCACCCCTAAACACTCACAACAACCCTTCCACCCTTATCCCAATTCCCACACACTTGCCCTGAGCCCTAAACCCTGGAATCCACATATAAGTCGCCCTCTTGTGGCTTTCATCTGCAATAACGCAGTACCGGCAATGTTAGCCAATGGCACGAAAGTGCACCTTGAAAACAGGCCCAAATTCGCATTTCCCCTCAACCTACGAGCAAACTACTATTTTTCTCAATAACTAGACATTCCCAACATACCTCCCAACCCCTTAAACACATTCCCAAAAATAGGGAACACCCCAAAATACCCTCCCAAACAACCGCATTACCGCGACCTCTGGGCCAGCCAATGTTAGCCAATGGCACGAAAGTACACTTACAAAACAGGCCAAAAGTACCCTTTCCCCTCCACCTACAACCAAACTGCTATTTTTCCCAGAAACTAGACATTCCCAACATTGCTCCCACACCCCTAAACTCCTTCCCAAAAACCTAGAACACCCCAACATACCACCCCAAAAACGTGCATTACCGCGACCTCGCATAAGGCCTAAAGTCGCGTCCAAAATGCACTTTCAAACTAGGCCCAAAACACCCCTTCCCCTCCATGAATTTTCTTCAAAACACTTGCAAACAAAATTAGACTTTCCCACCTCTGATCCCAGCTAACTACATCCACTTGGAACCACCTGGAACACCCTGCAATCGAACCCCAAAAACATGTAAACACTCACATTTAACATGGGCTCCTATGGCAGCTCCTTCCTTCCTCGACTTTCACGAAAAACACCCTTCCCATCGATCGATTCCTCCCAATCTTCCTGCACACCCATGAATTCCCCCTCCCTACCACTCACAGCAGCCCCGTTCCTCTGGAGCAAGTGGAACACCCTTAAAACCACTTCTCCACCACCCCAAAAACGCCCATTGGATAACATGGCGATTCAGGCCATCACTCAAAAAGTGCTTTTTTCGCACTTCCCCTACTTCGATCCTCTTGAAACTCACTGGGACATTAGTTCCAGCGATTATGAAGAATCTCAGCAAGAATTACACAAATCCATCCAGTGGAAGGGGTACGACTTTTGCGGCAAACACGCGCCCCCCGCAAACACGCAAAATCACCCCAAAATCAGCCAAATCTGGATCGATTTTTGCCAAACCACTGGAAAACCTTCCCAACACCAAACCACACAAGTCCAAACCAAATCCAGCCAAATCGGACCAACCCCAACCCAGCCAGACCAACACAAACCCTTCCAAAACACCAATATTGGCGAAACTGAATCGAGCCCTGAGCCCTAGACTCGGGGAAACCCTAGCAATTCCAACCCTAAGCCCTAGACACCTTCCCAACCCTACCTCCTAACCCTAGACACCTCCCCAACCCTACCTCCTAACCCTACACACTCCTCTGAACCCTAAACACCTAACCGCAACGACGCACACTCCCCTAAACCCTAGAAACAAGCCTCAACCCTACCCTCATACCCTAGTCCCCAGCCTTAAACCCTATTCCCAAGCCCCAAACCCTAGTCCGGAGCCCTAAAGACCCGTCCTGAGCCCTAAGCCCTACGTCCCAGCTCTAAGCCCTAACATCCCAGCCCTAAACCCTAAAGCCTAGTCTTACACACGAACCCTAAACCCTAGTCTCCAGTCCTACAAACTACCCTCCTTCCCTGCCCTAAACCCTGAAACCCAGTCCCGAACCCTAAAGCCTGGCCCTAAGCCCTAATCCCCGAGCCTGCAGCCCTAGCCCGCAGCCCTAAGCCCTAGCAGGGAGCCCCGAACCCTAAAGCCTGGCCCTAAGCCCTAATCCCCAGCCCTAAAACACAAGCCTTCCACCCTCACTCTCACCCCTAAACACTCACAACAACCCTTCCACCCTTATCCCAATTCCCACACACTTGCCCTGAGCCCTAAACCCTGGAATCCACATATAAGTCGCCCTCTTGTGGCTTTCATCTGCAATAACGCAGTACCGGCAATGTTAGCCAATGGCACGAAAGTGCACCTTGAAAACAGGCCCAAATTCGCATTTCCCCTCAACCTACGAGCAAACTACTATTTTTCTCAATAACTAGACATTCCCAACATACCTCCCAACCCCTTAAACACATTCCCAAAAATAGGGAACACCCCAAAATACCCTCCCAAACAACCGCATTACCGCGACCTCTGGGCCAGCCAATGTTAGCCAATGGCACGAAAGTACACTTACAAAACAGGCCAAAAGTACCCTTTCCCCTCCACCTACAACCAAACTGCTATTTTTCCCAGAAACTAGACATTCCCAACATTGCTCCCACACCCCTAAACTCCTTCCCAAAAACCTAGAACACCCCAACATACCACCCCAAAAACGTGCATTACCGCGACCTCGCATAAGGCCTAAAGTCGCGTCCAAAATGCACTTTCAAACTAGGCCCAAAACACCCCTTCCCCTCCATGAATTTTCTTCAAAACACTTGCAAACAAAATTAGACTTTCCCACCTCTGATCCCAGCTAACTACATCCACTTGGAACCACCTGGAACACCCTGCAATCGAACCCCAAAAACATGTAAACACTCACATTTAACATGGGCTCCTATGGCAGCTCCTTCCTTCCTCGACTTTCACGAAAAACACCCTTCCCATCGATCGATTCCTCCCAATCTTCCTGCACACCCATGAATTCCCCCTCCCTACCACTCACAGCAGCCCCGTTCCTCTGGAGCAAGTGGAACACCCTTAAAACCACTTCTCCACCACCCCAAAAACGCCCATTGGATAACATGGCGATTCAGGCCATCACTCAAAAAGTGCTTTTTTCGCACTTCCCCTACTTCGATCCTCTTGAAACTCACTGGGACATTAGTTCCAGCGATTATGAAGAATCTCAGCAAGAATTACACAAATCCATCCAGTGGAAGGGGTACGACTTTTGCGGCAAACACGCGCCCCCCGCAAACACGCAAAATCACCCCAAAATCAGCCAAATCTGGATCGATTTTTGCCAAACCACTGGAAAACCTTCCCAACACCAAACCACACAAGTCCAAACCAAATCCAGCCAAATCGGACCAACCCCAACCCAGCCAGACCAACACAAACCCTTCCAAAACACCAATATTGGCGAAACTGAATCGAGCCCTGAGCCCTAGACTCGGGGAAACCCTAGCAATTCCAACCCTAAGCCCTAGACACCTTCCCAACCCTACCTCCTAACCCTAGACACCTCCCCAACCCTACCTCCTAACCCTACACACTCCTCTGAACCCTAAACACCTAACCGCAACGACGCACACTCCCCTAAACCCTAGAAACAAGCCTCAACCCTACCCTCATACCCTAGTCCCCAGCCTTAAACCCTATTCCCAAGCCCCAAACCCTAGTCCGGAGCCCTAAAGACCCGTCCTGAGCCCTAAGCCCTACGTCCCAGCTCTAAGCCCTAACATCCCAGCCCTAAACCCTAAAGCCTAGTCTTACACACGAACCCTAAACCCTAGTCTCCAGTCCTACAAACTACCCTCCTTCCCTGCCCTAAACCCTGAAACCCAGTCCCGAACCCTAAAGCCTGGCCCTAAGCCCTAATCCCCGAGCCTGCAGCCCTAGCCCGCAGCCCTAAGCCCTAGCAGGGAGCCCCGAACCCTAAAGCCTGGCCCTAAGCCCTAATCCCCAGCCCTAAAACACAAGCCTTCCACCCTCACTCTCACCCCTAAACACTCACAACAACCCTTCCACCCTTATCCCAATTCCCACACACTTGCCCTGAGCCCTAAACCCTGGAATCCACATATAAGTCGCCCTCTTGTGGCTTTCATCTGCAATAACGCAGTACCGGCAATGTTAGCCAATGGCACGAAAGTGCACCTTGAAAACAGGCCCAAATTCGCATTTCCCCTCAACCTACGAGCAAACTACTATTTTTCTCAATAACTAGACATTCCCAACATACCTCCCAACCCCTTAAACACATTCCCAAAAATAGGGAACACCCCAAAATACCCTCCCAAACAACCGCATTACCGCGACCTCTGGGCCAGCCAATGTTAGCCAATGGCACGAAAGTACACTTACAAAACAGGCCAAAAGTACCCTTTCCCCTCCACCTACAACCAAACTGCTATTTTTCCCAGAAACTAGACATTCCCAACATTGCTCCCACACCCCTAAACTCCTTCCCAAAAACCTAGAACACCCCAACATACCACCCCAAAAACGTGCATTACCGCGACCTCGCATAAGGCCTAAAGTCGCGTCCAAAATGCACTTTCAAACTAGGCCCAAAACACCCCTTCCCCTCCATGAATTTTCTTCAAAACACTTGCAAACAAAATTAGACTTTCCCACCTCTGATCCCAGCTAACTACATCCACTTGGAACCACCTGGAACACCCTGCAATCGAACCCCAAAAACATGTAAACACTCACATTTAACATGGGCTCCTATGGCAGCTCCTTCCTTCCTCGACTTTCACGAAAAACACCCTTCCCATCGATCGATTCCTCCCAATCTTCCTGCACACCCATGAATTCCCCCTCCCTACCACTCACAGCAGCCCCGTTCCTCTGGAGCAAGTGGAACACCCTTAAAACCACTTCTCCACCACCCCAAAAACGCCCATTGGATAACATGGCGATTCAGGCCATCACTCAAAAAGTGCTTTTTTCGCACTTCCCCTACTTCGATCCTCTTGAAACTCACTGGGACATTAGTTCCAGCGATTATGAAGAATCTCAGCAAGAATTACACAAATCCATCCAGTGGAAGGGGTACGACTTTTGCGGCAAACACGCGCCCCCCGCAAACACGCAAAATCACCCCAAAATCAGCCAAATCTGGATCGATTTTTGCCAAACCACTGGAAAACCTTCCCAACACCAAACCACACAAGTCCAAACCAAATCCAGCCAAATCGGACCAACCCCAACCCAGCCAGACCAACACAAACCCTTCCAAAACACCAATATTGGCGAAACTGAATCGAGCCCTGAGCCCTAGACTCGGGGAAACCCTAGCAATTCCAACCCTAAGCCCTAGACACCTTCCCAACCCTACCTCCTAACCCTAGACACCTCCCCAACCCTACCTCCTAACCCTACACACTCCTCTGAACCCTAAACACCTAACCGCAACGACGCACACTCCCCTAAACCCTAGAAACAAGCCTCAACCCTACCCTCATACCCTAGTCCCCAGCCTTAAACCCTATTCCCAAGCCCCAAACCCTAGTCCGGAGCCCTAAAGACCCGTCCTGAGCCCTAAGCCCTACGTCCCAGCTCTAAGCCCTAACATCCCAGCCCTAAACCCTAAAGCCTAGTCTTACACACGAACCCTAAACCCTAGTCTCCAGTCCTACAAACTACCCTCCTTCCCTGCCCTAAACCCTGAAACCCAGTCCCGAACCCTAAAGCCTGGCCCTAAGCCCTAATCCCCGAGCCTGCAGCCCTAGCCCGCAGCCCTAAGCCCTAGCAGGGAGCCCCGAACCCTAAAGCCTGGCCCTAAGCCCTAATCCCCAGCCCTAAAACACAAGCCTTCCACCCTCACTCTCACCCCTAAACACTCACAACAACCCTTCCACCCTTATCCCAATTCCCACACACTTGCCCTGAGCCCTAAACCCTGGAATCCACATATAAGTCGCCCTCTTGTGGCTTTCATCTGCAATAACGCAGTACCGGCAATGTTAGCCAATGGCACGAAAGTGCACCTTGAAAACAGGCCCAAATTCGCATTTCCCCTCAACCTACGAGCAAACTACTATTTTTCTCAATAACTAGACATTCCCAACATACCTCCCAACCCCTTAAACACATTCCCAAAAATAGGGAACACCCCAAAATACCCTCCCAAACAACCGCATTACCGCGACCTCTGGGCCAGCCAATGTTAGCCAATGGCACGAAAGTACACTTACAAAACAGGCCAAAAGTACCCTTTCCCCTCCACCTACAACCAAACTGCTATTTTTCCCAGAAACTAGACATTCCCAACATTGCTCCCACACCCCTAAACTCCTTCCCAAAAACCTAGAACACCCCAACATACCACCCCAAAAACGTGCATTACCGCGACCTCGCATAAGGCCTAAAGTCGCGTCCAAAATGCACTTTCAAACTAGGCCCAAAACACCCCTTCCCCTCCATGAATTTTCTTCAAAACACTTGCAAACAAAATTAGACTTTCCCACCTCTGATCCCAGCTAACTACATCCACTTGGAACCACCTGGAACACCCTGCAATCGAACCCCAAAAACATGTAAACACTCACATTTAACATGGGCTCCTATGGCAGCTCCTTCCTTCCTCGACTTTCACGAAAAACACCCTTCCCATGATCGATTCCTCCCAATCTTCCTGCACACCCATGAATTCCCCCTCCCTACCACTCACAGCAGCCCCGTTCCTCTGGAGCAAGTGGAACACCCTTAAAACCACTTCTCCACCACCCCAAAAACGCCCATTGGATAACATGGCGATTCAGGCCATCACTCAAAAAGTGCTTTTTTCGCACTTCCCCTACTTCGATCCTCTTGAAACTCACTGGGACATTAGTTCCAGCGATTATGAAGAATCTCAGCAAGAATTACACAAATCCATCCAGTGGAAGGGGTACGACTTTTGCGGCAAACACGCGCCCCCCGCAAACACGCAAAATCACCCCAAAATCAGCCAAATCTGGATCGATTTTTGCCAAACCACTGGAAAACCTTCCCAACACCAAACCACACAAGTCCAAACCAAATCCAGCCAAATCGGACCAACCCCAACCCAGCCAGACCAACACAAACCCTTCCAAAACACCAATATTGGCGAAACTGAATCGAGCCCTGAGCCCTAGACTCGGGGAAACCCTAGCAATTCCAACCCTAAGCCCTAGACACCTTCCCAACCCTACCTCCTAACCCTAGACACCTCCCCAACCCTACCTCCTAACCCTACACACTCCTCTGAACCCTAAACACCTAACCGCAACGACGCACACTCCCCTAAACCCTAGAAACAAGCCTCAACCCTACCCTCATACCCTAGTCCCCAGCCTTAAACCCTATTCCCAAGCCCCAAACCCTAGTCCGGAGCCCTAAAGACCCGTCCTGAGCCCTAAGCCCTACGTCCCAGCTCTAAGCCCTAACATCCCAGCCCTAAACCCTAAAGCCTAGTCTTACACACGAACCCTAAACCCTAGTCTCCAGTCCTACAAACTACCCTCCTTCCCTGCCCTAAACCCTGAAACCCAGTCCCGAACCCTAAAGCCTGGCCCTAAGCCCTAATCCCCGAGCCTGCAGCCCTAGCCCGCAGCCCTAAGCCCTAGCAGGGAGCCCCGAACCCTAAAGCCTGGCCCTAAGCCCTAATCCCCAGCCCTAAAACACAAGCCTTCCACCCTCACTCTCACCCCTAAACACTCACAACAACCCTTCCACCCTTATCCCAATTCCCACACACTTGCCCTGAGCCCTAAACCCTGGAATCCACATATAAGTCGCCCTCTTGTGGCTTTCATCTGCAATAACGCAGTACCGGCAATGTTAGCCAATGGCACGAAAGTGCACCTTGAAAACAGGCCCAAATTCGCATTTCCCCTCAACCTACGAGCAAACTACTATTTTTCTCAATAACTAGACATTCCCAACATACCTCCCAACCCCTTAAACACATTCCCAAAAATAGGGAACACCCCAAAATACCCTCCCAAACAACCGCATTACCGCGACCTCTGGGCCAGCCAATGTTAGCCAATGGCACGAAAGTACACTTACAAAACAGGCCAAAAGTACCCTTTCCCCTCCACCTACAACCAAACTGCTATTTTTCCCAGAAACTAGACATTCCCAACATTGCTCCCACACCCCTAAACTCCTTCCCAAAAACCTAGAACACCCCAACATACCACCCCAAAAACGTGCATTACCGCGACCTCGCATAAGGCCTAAAGTCGCGTCCAAAATGCACTTTCAAACTAGGCCCAAAACACCCCTTCCCCTCCATGAATTTTCTTCAAAACACTTGCAAACAAAATTAGACTTTCCCACCTCTGATCCCAGCTAACTACATCCACTTGGAACCACCTGGAACACCCTGCAATCGAACCCCAAAAACATGTAAACACTCACATTTAACATGGGCTCCTATGGCAGCTCCTTCCTTCCTCGACTTTCACGAAAAACACCCTTCCCATCGATCGATTCCTCCCAATCTTCCTGCACACCCATGAATTCCCCCTCCCTACCACTCACAGCAGCCCCGTTCCTCTGGAGCAAGTGGAACACCCTTAAAACCACTTCTCCACCACCCCAAAAACGCCCATTGGATAACATGGCGATTCAGGCCATCACTCAAAAAGTGCTTTTTTCGCACTTCCCCTACTTCGATCCTCTTGAAACTCACTGGGACATTAGTTCCAGCGATTATGAAGAATCTCAGCAAGAATTACACAAATCCATCCAGTGGAAGGGGTACGACTTTTGCGGCAAACACGCGCCCCCCGCAAACACGCAAAATCACCCCAAAATCAGCCAAATCTGGATCGATTTTTGCCAAACCACTGGAAAACCTTCCCAACACCAAACCACACAAGTCCAAACCAAATCCAGCCAAATCGGACCAACCCCAACCCAGCCAGACCAACACAAACCCTTCCAAAACACCAATATTGGCGAAACTGAATCGAGCCCTGAGCCCTAGACTCGGGGAAACCCTAGCAATTCCAACCCTAAGCCCTAGACACCTTCCCAACCCTACCTCCTAACCCTAGACACCTCCCCAACCCTACCTCCTAACCCTACACACTCCTCTGAACCCTAAACACCTAACCGCAACGACGCACACTCCCCTAAACCCTAGAAACAAGCCTCAACCCTACCCTCATACCCTAGTCCCCAGCCTTAAACCCTATTCCCAAGCCCCAAACCCTAGTCCGGAGCCCTAAAGACCCGTCCTGAGCCCTAAGCCCTACGTCCCAGCTCTAAGCCCTAACATCCCAGCCCTAAACCCTAAAGCCTAGTCTTACACACGAACCCTAAACCCTAGTCTCCAGTCCTACAAACTACCCTCCTTCCCTGCCCTAAACCCTGAAACCCAGTCCCGAACCCTAAAGCCTGGCCCTAAGCCCTAATCCCCGAGCCTGCAGCCCTAGCCCGCAGCCCTAAGCCCTAGCAGGGAGCCCCGAACCCTAAAGCCTGGCCCTAAGCCCTAATCCCCAGCCCTAAAACACAAGCCTTCCACCCTCACTCTCACCCCTAAACACTCACAACAACCCTTCCACCCTTATCCCAATTCCCACACACTTGCCCTGAGCCCTAAACCCTGGAATCCACATATAAGTCGCCCTCTTGTGGCTTTCATCTGCAATAACGCAGTACCGGCAATGTTAGCCAATGGCACGAAAGTGCACCTTGAAAACAGGCCCAAATTCGCATTTCCCCTCAACCTACGAGCAAACTACTATTTTTCTCAATAACTAGACATTCCCAACATACCTCCCAACCCCTTAAACACATTCCCAAAAATAGGGAACACCCCAAAATACCCTCCCAAACAACAGCATTACCGCGACCTCTGGGCCAGCCAATGTTAGCCAATGGCACGAAAGTACACTTACAAAACAGGCCAAAAGTACCCTTTCCCCTCCACCTACAACCAAACTGCTATTTTTCCCAGAAACTAGACATTCCCAACATTGCTCCCACACCCCTAAACTCCTTCCCAAAAACCTAGAACACCCCAACATACCACCCCAAAAACGTGCATTACCGCGACCTCGCATAAGGCCTAAAGTCGCGTCCAAAATGCACTTTCAAACTAGGCCCAAAACACCCCTTCCCCTCCATGAATTTTCTTCAAAACACTTGCAAACAAAATTAGACTTTCCCACCTCTGATCCCAGCTAACTACATCCACTTGGAACCACCTGGAACACCCTGCAATCGAACCCCAAAAACATGTAAACACTCACATTTAACATGGGCTCCTATGGCAGCTCCTTCCTTCCTCGACTTTCACGAAAAACACCCTTCCCATCGATCGATTCCTCCCAATCTTCCTGCACACCCATGAATTCCCCCTCCCTACCACTCACAGCAGCCCCGTTCCTCTGGAGCAAGTGGAACACCCTTAAAACCACTTCTCCACCACCCCAAAAACGCCCATTGGATAACATGGCGATTCAGGCCATCACTCAAAAAGTGCTTTTTTCGCACTTCCCCTACTTCGATCCTCTTGAAACTCACTGGGACATTAGTTCCAGCGATTATGAAGAATCTCAGCAAGAATTACACAAATCCATCCAGTGGAAGGGGTACGACTTTTGCGGCAAACACGCGCCCCCCGCAAACACGCAAAATCACCCCAAAATCAGCCAAATCTGGATCGATTTTTGCCAAACCACTGGAAAACCTTCCCAACACCAAACCACACAAGTCCAAACCAAATCCAGCCAAATCGGACCAACCCCAACCCAGCCAGACCAACACAAACCCTTCCAAAACACCAATATTGGCGAAACTGAATCGAGCCCTGAGCCCTAGACTCGGGGAAACCCTAGCAATTCCAACCCTAAGCCCTAGACACCTTCCCAACCCTACCTCCTAACCCTAGACACCTCCCCAACCCTACCTCCTAACCCTACACACTCCTCTGAACCCTAAACACCTAACCGCAACGACGCACACTCCCCTAAACCCTAGAAACAAGCCTCAACCCTACCCTCATACCCTAGTCCCCAGCCTTAAACCCTATTCCCAAGCCCCAAACCCTAGTCCGGAGCCCTAAAGACCCGTCCTGAGCCCTAAGCCCTACGTCCCAGCTCTAAGCCCTAACATCCCAGCCCTAAACCCTAAAGCCTAGTCTTACACACGAACCCTAAACCCTAGTCTCCAGTCCTACAAACTACCCTCCTTCCCTGCCCTAAACCCTGAAACCCAGTCCCGAACCCTAAAGCCTGGCCCTAAGCCCTAATCCCCGAGCCTGCAGCCCTAGCCCGCAGCCCTAAGCCCTAGCAGGGAGCCCCGAACCCTAAAGCCTGGCCCTAAGCCCTAATCCCCAGCCCTAAAACACAAGCCTTCCACCCTCACTCTCACCCCTAAACACTCACAACAACCCTTCCACCCTTATCCCAATTCCCACACACTTGCCCTGAGCCCTAAACCCTGGAATCCACATATAAGTCGCCCTCTTGTGGCTTTCATCTGCAATAACGCAGTACCGGCAATGTTAGCCAATGGCACGAAAGTGCACCTTGAAAACAGGCCCAAATTCGCATTTCCCCTCAACCTACGAGCAAACTACTATTTTTCTCAATAACTAGACATTCCCAACATACCTCCCAACCCCTTAAACACATTCCCAAAAATAGGGAACACCCCAAAATACCCTCCCAAACAACCGCATTACCGCGACCTCTGGGCCAGCCAATGTTAGCCAATGGCACGAAAGTACACTTACAAAACAGGCCAAAAGTACCCTTTCCCCTCCACCTACAACCAAACTGCTATTTTTCCCAGAAACTAGACATTCCCAACATTGCTCCCACACCCCTAAACTCCTTCCCAAAAACCTAGAACACCCCAACATACCACCCCAAAAACGTGCATTACCGCGACCTCGCATAAGGCCTAAAGTCGCGTCCAAAATGCACTTTCAAACTAGGCCCAAAACACCCCTTCCCCTCCATGAATTTTCTTCAAAACACTTGCAAACAAAATTAGACTTTCCCACCTCTGATCCCAGCTAACTACATCCACTTGGAACCACCTGGAACACCCTGCAATCGAACCCCAAAAACATGTAAACACTCACATTTAACATGGGCTCCTATGGCAGCTCCTTCCTTCCTCGACTTTCACGAAAAACACCCTTCCCATCGATCGATTCCTCCCAATCTTCCTGCACACCCATGAATTCCCCCTCCCTACCACTCACAGCAGCCCCGTTCCTCTGGAGCAAGTGGAACACCCTTAAAACCACTTCTCCACCACCCCAAAAACGCCCATTGGATAACATGGCGATTCAGGCCATCACTCAAAAAGTGCTTTTTTCGCACTTCCCCTACTTCGATCCTCTTGAAACTCACTGGGACATTAGTTCCAGCGATTATGAAGAATCTCAGCAAGAATTACACAAATCCATCCAGTGGAAGGGGTACGACTTTTGCGGCAAACACGCGCCCCCCGCAAACACGCAAAATCACCCCAAAATCAGCCAAATCTGGATCGATTTTTGCCAAACCACTGGAAAACCTTCCCAACACCAAACCACACAAGTCCAAACCAAATCCAGCCAAATCGGACCAACCCCAACCCAGCCAGACCAACACAAACCCTTCCAAAACACCAATATTGGCGAAACTGAATCGAGCCCTGAGCCCTAGACTCGGGGAAACCCTAGCAATTCCAACCCTAAGCCCTAGACACCTTCCCAACCCTACCTCCTAACCCTAGACACCTCCCCAACCCTACCTCCTAACCCTACACACTCCTCTGAACCCTAAACACCTAACCGCAACGACGCACACTCCCCTAAACCCTAGAAACAAGCCTCAACCCTACCCTCATACCCTAGTCCCCAGCCTTAAACCCTATTCCCAAGCCCCAAACCCTAGTCCGGAGCCCTAAAGACCCGTCCTGAGCCCTAAGCCCTACGTCCCAGCTCTAAGCCCTAACATCCCAGCCCTAAACCCTAAAGCCTAGTCTTACACACGAACCCTAAACCCTAGTCTCCAGTCCTACAAACTACCCTCCTTCCCTGCCCTAAACCCTGAAACCCAGTCCCGAACCCTAAAGCCTGGCCCTAAGCCCTAATCCCCGAGCCTGCAGCCCTAGCCCGCAGCCCTAAGCCCTAGCAGGGAGCCCCGAACCCTAAAGCCTGGCCCTAAGCCCTAATCCCCAGCCCTAAAACACAAGCCTTCCACCCTCACTCTCACCCCTAAACACTCACAACAACCCTTCCACCCTTATCCCAATTCCCACACACTTGCCCTGAGCCCTAAACCCTGGAATCCACATATAAGTCGCCCTCTTGTGGCTTTCATCTGCAATAACGCAGTACCGGCAATGTTAGCCAATGGCACGAAAGTGCACCTTGAAAACAGGCCCAAATTCGCATTTCCCCTCAACCTACGAGCAAACTACTATTTTTCTCAATAACTAGACATTCCCAACATACCTCCCAACCCCTTAAACACATTCCCAAAAATAGGGAACACCCCAAAATACCCTCCCAAACAACCGCATTACCGCGACCTCTGGGCCAGCCAATGTTAGCCAATGGCACGAAAGTACACTTACAAAACAGGCCAAAAGTACCCTTTCCCCTCCACCTACAACCAAACTGCTATTTTTCCCAGAAACTAGACATTCCCAACATTGCTCCCACACCCCTAAACTCCTTCCCAAAAACCTAGAACACCCCAACATACCACCCCAAAAACGTGCATTACCGCGACCTCGCATAAGGCCTAAAGTCGCGTCCAAAATGCACTTTCAAACTAGGCCCAAAACACCCCTTCCCCTCCATGAATTTTCTTCAAAACACTTGCAAACAAAATTAGACTTTCCCACCTCTGATCCCAGCTAACTACATCCACTTGGAACCACCTGGAACACCCTGCAATCGAACCCCAAAAACATGTAAACACTCACATTTAACATGGGCTCCTATGGCAGCTCCTTCCTTCCTCGACTTTCACGAAAAACACCCTTCCCATCGATCGATTCCTCCCAATCTTCCTGCACACCCATGAATTCCCCCTCCCTACCACTCACAGCAGCCCCGTTCCTCTGGAGCAAGTGGAACACCCTTAAAACCACTTCTCCACCACCCCAAAAACGCCCATTGGATAACATGGCGATTCAGGCCATCACTCAAAAAGTGCTTTTTTCGCACTTCCCCTACTTCGATCCTCTTGAAACTCACTGGGACATTAGTTCCAGCGATTATGAAGAATCTCAGCAAGAATTACACAAATCCATCCAGTGGAAGGGGTACGACTTTTGCGGCAAACACGCGCCCCCCGCAAACACGCAAAATCACCCCAAAATCAGCCAAATCTGGATCGATTTTTGCCAAACCACTGGAAAACCTTCCCAACACCAAACCACACAAGTCCAAACCAAATCCAGCCAAATCGGACCAACCCCAACCCAGCCAGACCAACACAAACCCTTCCAAAACACCAATATTGGCGAAACTGAATCGAGCCCTGAGCCCTAGACTCGGGGAAACCCTAGCAATTCCAACCCTAAGCCCTAGACACCTTCCCAACCCTACCTCCTAACCCTAGACACCTCCCCAACCCTACCTCCTAACCCTACACACTCCTCTGAACCCTAAACACCTAACCGCAACGACGCACACTCCCCTAAACCCTAGAAACAAGCCTCAACCCTACCCTCATACCCTAGTCCCCAGCCTTAAACCCTATTCCCAAGCCCCAAACCCTAGTCCGGAGCCCTAAAGACCCGTCCTGAGCCCTAAGCCCTACGTCCCAGCTCTAAGCCCTAACATCCCAGCCCTAAACCCTAAAGCCTAGTCTTACACACGAACCCTAAACCCTAGTCTCCAGTCCTACAAACTACCCTCCTTCCCTGCCCTAAACCCTGAAACCCAGTCCCGAACCCTAAAGCCTGGCCCTAAGCCCTAATCCCCGAGCCTGCAGCCCTAGCCCGCAGCCCTAAGCCCTAGCAGGGAGCCCCGAACCCTAAAGCCTGGCCCTAAGCCCTAATCCCCAGCCCTAAAACACAAGCCTTCCACCCTCACTCTCACCCCTAAACACTCACAACAACCCTTCCACCCTTATCCCAATTCCCACACACTTGCCCTGAGCCCTAAACCCTGGAATCCACATATAAGTCGCCCTCTTGTGGCTTTCATCTGCAATAACGCAGTACCGGCAATGTTAGCCAATGGCACGAAAGTGCACCTTGAAAACAGGCCCAAATTCGCATTTCCCCTCAACCTACGAGCAAACTACTATTTTTCTCAATAACTAGACATTCCCAACATACCTCCCAACCCCTTAAACACATTCCCAAAAATAGGGAACACCCCAAAATACCCTCCCAAACAACCGCATTACCGCGACCTCTGGGCCAGCCAATGTTAGCCAATGGCACGAAAGTACACTTACAAAACAGGCCAAAAGTACCCTTTCCCCTCCACCTACAACCAAACTGCTATTTTTCCCAGAAACTAGACATTCCCAACATTGCTCCCACACCCCTAAACTCCTTCCCAAAAACCTAGAACACCCCAACATACCACCCCAAAAACGTGCATTACCGCGACCTCGCATAAGGCCTAAAGTCGCGTCCAAAATGCACTTTCAAACTAGGCCCAAAACACCCCTTCCCCTCCATGAATTTTCTTCAAAACACTTGCAAACAAAATTAGACTTTCCCACCTCTGATCCCAGCTAACTACATCCACTTGGAACCACCTGGAACACCCTGCAATCGAACCCCAAAAACATGTAAACACTCACATTTAACATGGGCTCCTATGGCAGCTCCTTCCTTCCTCGACTTTCACGAAAAACACCCTTCCCATCGATCGATTCCTCCCAATCTTCCTGCACACCCATGAATTCCCCCTCCCTACCACTCACAGCAGCCCCGTTCCTCTGGAGCAAGTGGAACACCCTTAAAACCACTTCTCCACCACCCCAAAAACGCCCATTGGATAACATGGCGATTCAGGCCATCACTCAAAAAGTGCTTTTTTCGCACTTCCCCTACTTCGATCCTCTTGAAACTCACTGGGACATTAGTTCCAGCGATTATGAAGAATCTCAGCAAGAATTACACAAATCCATCCAGTGGAAGGGGTACGACTTTTGCGGCAAACACGCGCCCCCCGCAAACACGCAAAATCACCCCAAAATCAGCCAAATCTGGATCGATTTTTGCCAAACCACTGGAAAACCTTCCCAACACCAAACCACACAAGTCCAAACCAAATCCAGCCAAATCGGACCAACCCCAACCCAGCCAGACCAACACAAACCCTTCCAAAACACCAATATTGGCGAAACTGAATCGAGCCCTGAGCCCTAGACTCGGGGAAACCCTAGCAATTCCAACCCTAAGCCCTAGACACCTTCCCAACCCTACCTCCTAACCCTAGACACCTCCCCAACCCTACCTCCTAACCCTACACACTCCTCTGAACCCTAAACACCTAACCGCAACGACGCACACTCCCCTAAACCCTAGAAACAAGCCTCAACCCTACCCTCATACCCTAGTCCCCAGCCTTAAACCCTATTCCCAAGCCCCAAACCCTAGTCCGGAGCCCTAAAGACCCGTCCTGAGCCCTAAGCCCTACGTCCCAGCTCTAAGCCCTAACATCCCAGCCCTAAACCCTAAAGCCTAGTCTTACACACGAACCCTAAACCCTAGTCTCCAGTCCTACAAACTACCCTCCTTCCCTGCCCTAAACCCTGAAACCCAGTCCCGAACCCTAAAGCCTGGCCCTAAGCCCTAATCCCCGAGCCTGCAGCCCTAGCCCGCAGCCCTAAGCCCTAGCAGGGAGCCCCGAACCCTAAAGCCTGGCCCTAAGCCCTAATCCCCAGCCCTAAAACACAAGCCTTCCACCCTCACTCTCACCCCTAAACACTCACAACAACCCTTCCACCCTTATCCCAATTCCCACACACTTGCCCTGAGCCCTAAACCCTGGAATCCACATATAAGTCGCCCTCTTGTGGCTTTCATCTGCAATAACGCAGTACCGGCAATGTTAGCCAATGGCACGAAAGTGCACCTTGAAAACAGGCCCAAATTCGCATTTCCCCTCAACCTACGAGCAAACTACTATTTTTCTCAATAACTAGACATTCCCAACATACCTCCCAACCCCTTAAACACATTCCCAAAAATAGGGAACACCCCAAAATACCCTCCCAAACAACCGCATTACCGCGACCTCTGGGCCAGCCAATGTTAGCCAATGGCACGAAAGTACACTTACAAAACAGGCCAAAAGTACCCTTTCCCCTCCACCTACAACCAAACTGCTATTTTTCCCAGAAACTAGACATTCCCAACATTGCTCCCACACCCCTAAACTCCTTCCCAAAAACCTAGAACACCCCAACATACCACCCCAAAAACGTGCATTACCGCGACCTCGCATAAGGCCTAAAGTCGCGTCCAAAATGCACTTTCAAACTAGGCCCAAAACACCCCTTCCCCTCCATGAATTTTCTTCAAAACACTTGCAAACAAAATTAGACTTTCCCACCTCTGATCCCAGCTAACTACATCCACTTGGAACCACCTGGAACACCCTGCAATCGAACCCCAAAAACATGTAAACACTCACATTTAACATGGGCTCCTATGGCAGCTCCTTCCTTCCTCGACTTTCACGAAAAACACCCTTCCCATCGATCGATTCCTCCCAATCTTCCTGCACACCCATGAATTCCCCCTCCCTACCACTCACAGCAGCCCCGTTCCTCTGGAGCAAGTGGAACACCCTTAAAACCACTTCTCCACCACCCCAAAAACGCCCATTGGATAACATGGCGATTCAGGCCATCACTCAAAAAGTGCTTTTTTCGCACTTCCCCTACTTCGATCCTCTTGAAACTCACTGGGACATTAGTTCCAGCGATTATGAAGAATCTCAGCAAGAATTACACAAATCCATCCAGTGGAAGGGGTACGACTTTTGCGGCAAACACGCGCCCCCCGCAAACACGCAAAATCACCCCAAAATCAGCCAAATCTGGATCGATTTTTGCCAAACCACTGGAAAACCTTCCCAACACCAAACCACACAAGTCCAAACCAAATCCAGCCAAATCGGACCAACCCCAACCCAGCCAGACCAACACAAACCCTTCCAAAACACCAATATTGGCGAAACTGAATCGAGCCCTGAGCCCTAGACTCGGGGAAACCCTAGCAATTCCAACCCTAAGCCCTAGACACCTTCCCAACCCTACCTCCTAACCCTAGACACCTCCCCAACCCTACCTCCTAACCCTACACACTCCTCTGAACCCTAAACACCTAACCGCAACGACGCACACTCCCCTAAACCCTAGAAACAAGCCTCAACCCTACCCTCATACCCTAGTCCCCAGCCTTAAACCCTATTCCCAAGCCCCAAACCCTAGTCCGGAGCCCTAAAGACCCGTCCTGAGCCCTAAGCCCTACGTCCCAGCTCTAAGCCCTAACATCCCAGCCCTAAACCCTAAAGCCTAGTCTTACACACGAACCCTAAACCCTAGTCTCCAGTCCTACAAACTACCCTCCTTCCCTGCCCTAAACCCTGAAACCCAGTCCCGAACCCTAAAGCCTGGCCCTAAGCCCTAATCCCCGAGCCTGCAGCCCTAGCCCGCAGCCCTAAGCCCTAGCAGGGAGCCCCGAACCCTAAAGCCTGGCCCTAAGCCCTAATCCCCAGCCCTAAAACACAAGCCTTCCACCCTCACTCTCACCCCTAAACACTCACAACAACCCTTCCACCCTTATCCCAATTCCCACACACTTGCCCTGAGCCCTAAACCCTGGAATCCACATATAAGTCGCCCTCTTGTGGCTTTCATCTGCAATAACGCAGTACCGGCAATGTTAGCCAATGGCACGAAAGTGCACCTTGAAAACAGGCCCAAATTCGCATTTCCCCTCAACCTACGAGCAAACTACTATTTTTCTCAATAACTAGACATTCCCAACATACCTCCCAACCCCTTAAACACATTCCCAAAAATAGGGAACACCCCAAAATACCCTCCCAAACAACCGCATTACCGCGACCTCTGGGCCAGCCAATGTTAGCCAATGGCACGAAAGTACACTTACAAAACAGGCCAAAAGTACCCTTTCCCCTCCACCTACAACCAAACTGCTATTTTTCCCAGAAACTAGACATTCCCAACATTGCTCCCACACCCCTAAACTCCTTCCCAAAAACCTAGAACACCCCAACATACCACCCCAAAAACGTGCATTACCGCGACCTCGCATAAGGCCTAAAGTCGCGTCCAAAATGCACTTTCAAACTAGGCCCAAAACACCCCTTCCCCTCCATGAATTTTCTTCAAAACACTTGCAAACAAAATTAGACTTTCCCACCTCTGATCCCAGCTAACTACATCCACTTGGAACCACCTGGAACACCCTGCAATCGAACCCCAAAAACATGTAAACACTCACATTTAACATGGGCTCCTATGGCAGCTCCTTCCTTCCTCGACTTTCACGAAAAACACCCTTCCCATCGATCGATTCCTCCCAATCTTCCTGCACACCCATGAATTCCCCCTCCCTACCACTCACAGCAGCCCCGTTCCTCTGGAGCAAGTGGAACACCCTTAAAACCACTTCTCCACCACCCCAAAAACGCCCATTGGATAACATGGCGATTCAGGCCATCACTCAAAAAGTGCTTTTTTCGCACTTCCCCTACTTCGATCCTCTTGAAACTCACTGGGACATTAGTTCCAGCGATTATGAAGAATCTCAGCAAGAATTACACAAATCCATCCAGTGGAAGGGGTACGACTTTTGCGGCAAACACGCGCCCCCCGCAAACACGCAAAATCACCCCAAAATCAGCCAAATCTGGATCGATTTTTGCCAAACCACTGGAAAACCTTCCCAACACCAAACCACACAAGTCCAAACCAAATCCAGCCAAATCGGACCAACCCCAACCCAGCCAGACCAACACAAACCCTTCCAAAACACCAATATTGGCGAAACTGAATCGAGCCCTGAGCCCTAGACTCGGGGAAACCCTAGCAATTCCAACCCTAAGCCCTAGACACCTTCCCAACCCTACCTCCTAACCCTAGACACCTCCCCAACCCTACCTCCTAACCCTACACACTCCTCTGAACCCTAAACACCTAACCGCAACGACGCACACTCCCCTAAACCCTAGAAACAAGCCTCAACCCTACCCTCATACCCTAGTCCCCAGCCTTAAACCCTATTCCCAAGCCCCAAACCCTAGTCCGGAGCCCTAAAGACCCGTCCTGAGCCCTAAGCCCTACGTCCCAGCTCTAAGCCCTAACATCCCAGCCCTAAACCCTAAAGCCTAGTCTTACACACGAACCCTAAACCCTAGTCTCCAGTCCTACAAACTACCCTCCTTCCCTGCCCTAAACCCTGAAACCCAGTCCCGAACCCTAAAGCCTGGCCCTAAGCCCTAATCCCCGAGCCTGCAGCCCTAGCCCGCAGCCCTAAGCCCTAGCAGGGAGCCCCGAACCCTAAAGCCTGGCCCTAAGCCCTAATCCCCAGCCCTAAAACACAAGCCTTCCACCCTCACTCTCACCCCTAAACACTCACAACAACCCTTCCACCCTTATCCCAATTCCCACACACTTGCCCTGAGCCCTAAACCCTGGAATCCACATATAAGTCGCCCTCTTGTGGCTTTCATCTGCAATAACGCAGTACCGGCAATGTTAGCCAATGGCACGAAAGTGCACCTTGAAAACAGGCCCAAATTCGCATTTCCCCTCAACCTACGAGCAAACTACTATTTTTCTCAATAACTAGACATTCCCAACATACCTCCCAACCCCTTAAACACATTCCCAAAAATAGGGAACACCCCAAAATACCCTCCCAAACAACCGCATTACCGCGACCTCTGGGCCAGCCAATGTTAGCCAATGGCACGAAAGTACACTTACAAAACAGGCCAAAAGTACCCTTTCCCCTCCACCTACAACCAAACTGCTATTTTTCCCAGAAACTAGACATTCCCAACATTGCTCCCACACCCCTAAACTCCTTCCCAAAAACCTAGAACACCCCAACATACCACCCCAAAAACGTGCATTACCGCGACCTCGCATAAGGCCTAAAGTCGCGTCCAAAATGCACTTTCAAACTAGGCCCAAAACACCCCTTCCCCTCCATGAATTTTCTTCAAAACACTTGCAAACAAAATTAGACTTTCCCACCTCTGATCCCAGCTAACTACATCCACTTGGAACCACCTGGAACACCCTGCAATCGAACCCCAAAAACATGTAAACACTCACATTTAACATGGGCTCCTATGGCAGCTCCTTCCTTCCTCGACTTTCACGAAAAACACCCTTCCCATCGATCGATTCCTCCCAATCTTCCTGCACACCCATGAATTCCCCCTCCCTACCACTCACAGCAGCCCCGTTCCTCTGGAGCAAGTGGAACACCCTTAAAACCACTTCTCCACCACCCCAAAAACGCCCATTGGATAACATGGCGATTCAGGCCATCACTCAAAAAGTGCTTTTTTCGCACTTCCCCTACTTCGATCCTCTTGAAACTCACTGGGACATTAGTTCCAGCGATTATGAAGAA
The DNA here is from genome assembly GCF_964204655.1 of Triturus cristatus. Lineage (NCBI taxonomy): Eukaryota > Metazoa > Chordata > Amphibia > Caudata > Salamandridae > Triturus > Triturus cristatus. Next base: position 10,457 of record NW_028187647.1, on the reverse strand, counting down.
TCTCAGCAAGAATTACACAAATCCATCCAGTGGAAGGGGTACGACTTTTGCGGCAAACACGCGCCCCCCGCAAACACGCAAAATCACCCCAAAATCAGCCAAATCTGGATCGATTTTTGCCAAACCACTGGAAAACCTTCCCAACACCAAACCACACAAGTCCAAACCAAATCCAGCCAAATCGGACCAACCCCAACCCAGCCAGACCAACACAAACCCTTCCAAAACACCAATATTGGCGAAACTGAATCGAGCCCTGAGCCCTAGACTCGGGGAAACCCTAGCAATTCCAACCCTAAGCCCTAGACACCTTCCCAACCCTACCTCCTAACCCTAGACACCTCCCCAACCCTACCTCCTAACCCTACACACTCCTCTGAACCCTAAACACCTAACCGCAACGACGCACACTCCCCTAAACCCTAGAAACAAGCCTCAACCCTACCCTCATACCCTAGTCCCCAGCCTTAAACCCTATTCCCAAGCCCCAAACCCTAGTCCGGAGCCCTAAAGACCCGTCCTGAGCCCTAAGCCCTACGTCCCAGCTCTAAGCCCTAACATCCCAGCCCTAAACCCTAAAGCCTAGTCTTACACACGAACCCTAAACCCTAGTCTCCAGTCCTACAAACTACCCTCCTTCCCTGCCCTAAACCCTGAAACCCAGTCCCGAACCCTAAAGCCTGGCCCTAAGCCCTAATCCCCGAGCCTGCAGCCCTAGCCCGCAGCCCTAAGCCCTAGCAGGGAGCCCCGAACCCTAAAGCCTGGCCCTAAGCCCTAATCCCCAGCCCTAAAACACAAGCCTTCCACCCTCACTCTCACCCCTAAACACTCACAACAACCCTTCCACCCTTATCCCAATTCCCACACACTTGCCCTGAGCCCTAAACCCTGGAATCCACATATAAGTCGCCCTCTTGTGGCTTTCATCTGCAATAACGCAGTACCGGCAATGTTAGCCAATGGCACGAAAGTGCACCTTGAAAACAGGCCCAAATTCGCATTTCCCCTCAACCTACGAGCAAACTACTATTTTTCTCAATAACTAGACATTCCCAACATACCTCCCAACCCCTTAAACACATTCCCAAAAATAGGGAACACCCCAAAATACCCTCCCAAACAACCGCATTACCGCGACCTCTGGGCCAGCCAATGTTAGCCAATGGCACGAAAGTACACTTACAAAACAGGCCAAAAGTACCCTTTCCCCTCCACCTACAACCAAACTGCTATTTTTCCCAGAAACTAGACATTCCCAACATTGCTCCCACACCCCTAAACTCCTTCCCAAAAACCTAGAACACCCCAACATACCACCCCAAAAACGTGCATTACCGCGACCTCGCATAAGGCCTAAAGTCGCGTCCAAAATGCACTTTCAAACTAGGCCCAAAACACCCCTTCCCCTCCATGAATTTTCTTCAAAACACTTGCAAACAAAATTAGACTTTCCCACCTCTGATCCCAGCTAACTACATCCACTTGGAACCACCTGGAACACCCTGCAATCGAACCCCAAAAACATGTAAACACTCACATTTAACATGGGCTCCTATGGCAGCTCCTTCCTTCCTCGACTTTCACGAAAAACACCCTTCCCATCGATCGATTCCTCCCAATCTTCCTGCACACCCATGAATTCCCCCTCCCTACCACTCACAGCAGCCCCGTTCCTCTGGAGCAAGTGGAACACCCTTAAAACCACTTCTCCACCACCCCAAAAACGCCCATTGGATAACATGGCGATTCAGGCCATCACTCAAAAAGTGCTTTTTTCGCACTTCCCCTACTTCGATCCTCTTGAAACTCACTGGGACATTAGTTCCAGCGATTATGAAGAATCTCAGCAAGAATTACACAAATCCATCCAGTGGAAGGGGTACGACTTTTGCGGCAAACACGCGCCCCCCGCAAACACGCAAAATCACCCCAAAATCAGCCAAATCTGGATCGATTTTTGCCAAACCACTGGAAAACCTTCCCAACACCAAACCACACAAGTCCAAACCAAATCCAGCCAAATCGGACCAACCCCAACCCAGCCAGACCAACACAAACCCTTCCAAAACACCAATATTGGCGAAACTGAATCGAGCCCTGAGCCCTAGACTCGGGGAAACCCTAGCAATTCCAACCCTAAGCCCTAGACACCTTCCCAACCCTACCTCCTAACCCTAGACACCTCCCCAACCCTACCTCCTAACCCTACACACTCCTCTGAACCCTAAACACCTAACCGCAACGACGCACACTCCCCTAAACCCTAGAAACAAGCCTCAACCCTACCCTCATACCCTAGTCCCCAGCCTTAAACCCTATTCCCAAGCCCCAAACCCTAGTCCGGAGCCCTAAAGACCCGTCCTGAGCCCTAAGCCCTACGTCCCAGCTCTAAGCCCTAACATCCCAGCCCTAAACCCTAAAGCCTAGTCTTACACACGAACCCTAAACCCTAGTCTCCAGTCCTACAAACTACCCTCCTTCCCTGCCCTAAACCCTGAAACCCAGTCCCGAACCCTAAAGCCTGGCCCTAAGCCCTAATCCCCGAGCCTGCAGCCCTAGCCCGCAGCCCTAAGCCCTAGCAGGGAGCCCCGAACCCTAAAGCCTGGCCCTAAGCCCTAATCCCCAGCCCTAAAACACAAGCCTTCCACCCTCACTCTCACCCCTAAACACTCACAACAACCCTTCCACCCTTATCCCAATTCCCACACACTTGCCCTGAGCCCTAAACCCTGGAATCCACATATAAGTCGCCCTCTTGTGGCTTTCATCTGCAATAACGCAGTACCGGCAATGTTAGCCAATGGCACGAAAGTGCACCTTGAAAACAGGCCCAAATTCGCATTTCCCCTCAACCTACGAGCAAACTACTATTTTTCTCAATAACTAGACATTCCCAACATACCTCCCAACCCCTTAAACACATTCCCAAAAATAGGGAACACCCCAAAATACCCTCCCAAACAACCGCATTACCGCGACCTCTGGGCCAGCCAATGTTAGCCAATGGCACGAAAGTACACTTACAAAACAGGCCAAAAGTACCCTTTCCCCTCCACCTACAACCAAACTGCTATTTTTCCCAGAAACTAGACATTCCCAACATTGCTCCCACACCCCTAAACTCCTTCCCAAAAACCTAGAACACCCCAACATACCACCCCAAAAACGTGCATTACCGCGACCTCGCATAAGGCCTAAAGTCGCGTCCAAAATGCACTTTCAAACTAGGCCCAAAACACCCCTTCCCCTCCATGAATTTTCTTCAAAACACTTGCAAACAAAATTAGACTTTCCCACCTCTGATCCCAGCTAACTACATCCACTTGGAACCACCTGGAACACCCTGCAATCGAACCCCAAAAACATGTAAACACTCACATTTAACATGGGCTCCTATGGCAGCTCCTTCCTTCCTCGACTTTCACGAAAAACACCCTTCCCATCGATCGATTCCTCCCAATCTTCCTGCACACCCATGAATTCCCCCTCCCTACCACTCACAGCAGCCCCGTTCCTCTGGAGCAAGTGGAACACCCTTAAAACCACTTCTCCACCACCCCAAAAACGCCCATTGGATAACATGGCGATTCAGGCCATCACTCAAAAAGTGCTTTTTTCGCACTTCCCCTACTTCGATCCTCTTGAAACTCACTGGGACATTAGTTCCAGCGATTATGAAGAATCTCAGCAAGAATTACACAAATCCATCCAGTGGAAGGGGTACGACTTTTGCGGCAAACACGCGCCCCCCGCAAACACGCAAAATCACCCCAAAATCAGCCAAATCTGGATCGATTTTTGCCAAACCACTGGAAAACCTTCCCAACACCAAACCACACAAGTCCAAACCAAATCCAGCCAAATCGGACCAACCCCAACCCAGCCAGACCAACACAAACCCTTCCAAAACACCAATATTGGCGAAACTGAATCGAGCCCTGAGCCCTAGACTCGGGGAAACCCTAGCAATTCCAACCCTAAGCCCTAGACACCTTCCCAACCCTACCTCCTAACCCTAGACACCTCCCCAACCCTACCTCCTAACCCTACACACTCCTCTGAACCCTAAACACCTAACCGCAACGACGCACACTCCCCTAAACCCTAGAAACAAGCCTCAACCCTACCCTCATACCCTAGTCCCCAGCCTTAAACCCTATTCCCAAGCCCCAAACCCTAGTCCGGAGCCCTAAAGACCCGTCCTGAGCCCTAAGCCCTACGTCCCAGCTCTAAGCCCTAACATCCCAGCCCTAAACCCTAAAGCCTAGTCTTACACACGAACCCTAAACCCTAGTCTCCAGTCCTACAAACTACCCTCCTTCCCTGCCCTAAACCCTGAAACCCAGTCCCGAACCCTAAAGCCTGGCCCTAAGCCCTAATCCCCGAGCCTGCAGCCCTAGCCCGCAGCCCTAAGCCCTAGCAGGGAGCCCCGAACCCTAAAGCCTGGCCCTAAGCCCTAATCCCCAGCCCTAAAACACAAGCCTTCCACCCTCACTCTCACCCCTAAACACTCACAACAACCCTTCCACCCTTATCCCAATTCCCACACACTTGCCCTGAGCCCTAAACCCTGGAATCCACATATAAGTCGCCCTCTTGTGGCTTTCATCTGCAATAACGCAGTACCGGCAATGTTAGCCAATGGCACGAAAGTGCACCTTGAAAACAGGCCCAAATTCGCATTTCCCCTCAACCTACGAGCAAACTACTATTTTTCTCAATAACTAGACATTCCCAACATACCTCCCAACCCCTTAAACACATTCCCAAAAATAGGGAACACCCCAAAATACCCTCCCAAACAACCGCATTACCGCGACCTCTGGGCCAGCCAATGTTAGCCAATGGCACGAAAGTACACTTACAAAACAGGCCAAAAGTACCCTTTCCCCTCCACCTACAACCAAACTGCTATTTTTCCCAGAAACTAGACATTCCCAACATTGCTCCCACACCCCTAAACTCCTTCCCAAAAACCTAGAACACCCCAACATACCACCCCAAAAACGTGCATTACCGCGACCTCGCATAAGGCCTAAAGTCGCGTCCAAAATGCACTTTCAAACTAGGCCCAAAACACCCCTTCCCCTCCATGAATTTTCTTCAAAACACTTGCAAACAAAATTAGACTTTCCCACCTCTGATCCCAGCTAACTACATCCACTTGGAACCACCTGGAACACCCTGCAATCGAACCCCAAAAACATGTAAACACTCACATTTAACATGGGCTCCTATGGCAGCTCCTTCCTTCCTCGACTTTCACGAAAAACACCCTTCCCATCGATCGATTCCTCCCAATCTTCCTGCACACCCATGAATTCCCCCTCCCTACCACTCACAGCAGCCCCGTTCCTCTGGAGCAAGTGGAACACCCTTAAAACCACTTCTCCACCACCCCAAAAACGCCCATTGGATAACATGGCGATTCAGGCCATCACTCAAAAAGTGCTTTTTTCGCACTTCCCCTACTTCGATCCTCTTGAAACTCACTGGGACATTAGTTCCAGCGATTATGAAGAATCTCAGCAAGAATTACACAAATCCATCCAGTGGAAGGGGTACGACTTTTGCGGCAAACACGCGCCCCCCGCAAACACGCAAAATCACCCCAAAATCAGCCAAATCTGGATCGATTTTTGCCAAACCACTGGAAAACCTTCCCAACACCAAACCACACAAGTCCAAACCAAATCCAGCCAAATCGGACCAACCCCAACCCAGCCAGACCAACACAAACCCTTCCAAAACACCAATATTGGCGAAACTGAATCGAGCCCTGAGCCCTAGACTCGGGGAAACCCTAGCAATTCCAACCCTAAGCCCTAGACACCTTCCCAACCCTACCTCCTAACCCTAGACACCTCCCCAACCCTACCTCCTAACCCTACACACTCCTCTGAACCCTAAACACCTAACCGCAACGACGCACACTCCCCTAAACCCTAGAAACAAGCCTCAACCCTACCCTCATACCCTAGTCCCCAGCCTTAAACCCTATTCCCAAGCCCCAAACCCTAGTCCGGAGCCCTAAAGACCCGTCCTGAGCCCTAAGCCCTACGTCCCAGCTCTAAGCCCTAACATCCCAGCCCTAAACCCTAAAGCCTAGTCTTACACACGAACCCTAAACCCTAGTCTCCAGTCCTACAAACTACCCTCCTTCCCTGCCCTAAACCCTGAAACCCAGTCCCGAACCCTAAAGCCTGGCCCTAAGCCCTAATCCCCGAGCCTGCAGCCCTAGCCCGCAGCCCTAAGCCCTAGCAGGGAGCCCCGAACCCTAAAGCCTGGCCCTAAGCCCTAATCCCCAGCCCTAAAACACAAGCCTTCCACCCTCACTCTCACCCCTAAACACTCACAACAACCCTTCCACCCTTATCCCAATTCCCACACACTTGCCCTGAGCCCTAAACCCTGGAATCCACATATAAGTCGCCCTCTTGTGGCTTTCATCTGCAATAACGCAGTACCGGCAATGTTAGCCAATGGCACGAAAGTGCACCTTGAAAACAGGCCCAAATTCGCATTTCCCCTCAACCTACGAGCAAACTACTATTTTTCTCAATAACTAGACATTCCCAACATACCTCCCAACCCCTTAAACACATTCCCAAAAATAGGGAACACCCCAAAATACCCTCCCAAACAACCGCATTACCGCGACCTCTGGGCCAGCCAATGTTAGCCAATGGCACGAAAGTACACTTACAAAACAGGCCAAAAGTACCCTTTCCCCTCCACCTACAACCAAACTGCTATTTTTCCCAGAAACTAGACATTCCCAACATTGCTCCCACACCCCTAAACTCCTTCCCAAAAACCTAGAACACCCCAACATACCACCCCAAAAACGTGCATTACCGCGACCTCGCATAAGGCCTAAAGTCGCGTCCAAAATGCACTTTCAAACTAGGCCCAAAACACCCCTTCCCCTCCATGAATTTTCTTCAAAACACTTGCAAACAAAATTAGACTTTCCCACCTCTGATCCCAGCTAACTACATCCACTTGGAACCACCTGGAACACCCTGCAATCGAACCCCAAAAACATGTAAACACTCACATTTAACATGGGCTCCTATGGCAGCTCCTTCCTTCCTCGACTTTCACGAAAAACACCCTTCCCATCGATCGATTCCTCCCAATCTTCCTGCACACCCATGAATTCCCCCTCCCTACCACTCACAGCAGCCCCGTTCCTCTGGAGCAAGTGGAACACCCTTAAAACCACTTCTCCACCACCCCAAAAACGCCCATTGGATAACATGGCGATTCAGGCCATCACTCAAAAAGTGCTTTTTTCGCACTTCCCCTACTTCGATCCTCTTGAAACTCACTGGGACATTAGTTCCAGCGATTATGAAGAATCTCAGCAAGAATTACACAAATCCATCCAGTGGAAGGGGTACGACTTTTGCGGCAAACACGCGCCCCCCGCAAACACGCAAAATCACCCCAAAATCAGCCAAATCTGGATCGATTTTTGCCAAACCACTGGAAAACCTTCCCAACACCAAACCACACAAGTCCAAACCAAATCCAGCCAAATCGGACCAACCCCAACCCAGCCAGACCAACACAAACCCTTCCAAAACACCAATATTGGCGAAACTGAATCGAGCCCTGAGCCCTAGACTCGGGGAAACCCTAGCAATTCCAACCCTAAGCCCTAGACACCTTCCCAACCCTACCTCCTAACCCTAGACACCTCCCCAACCCTACCTCCTAACCCTACACACTCCTCTGAACCCTAAACACCTAACCGCAACGACGCACACTCCCCTAAACCCTAGAAACAAGCCTCAACCCTACCCTCATACCCTAGTCCCCAGCCTTAAACCCTATTCCCAAGCCCCAAACCCTAGTCCGGAGCCCTAAAGACCCGTCCTGAGCCCTAAGCCCTACGTCCCAGCTCTAAGCCCTAACATCCCAGCCCTAAACCCTAAAGCCTAGTCTTACACACGAACCCTAAACCCTAGTCTCCAGTCCTACAAACTACCCTCCTTCCCTGCCCTAAACCCTGAAACCCAGTCCCGAACCCTAAAGCCTGGCCCTAAGCCCTAATCCCCGAGCCTGCAGCCCTAGCCCGCAGCCCTAAGCCCTAGCAGGGAGCCCCGAACCCTAAAGCCTGGCCCTAAGCCCTAATCCCCAGCCCTAAAACACAAGCCTTCCACCCTCACTCTCACCCCTAAACACTCACAACAACCCTTCCACCCTTATCCCAATTCCCACACACTTGCCCTGAGCCCTAAACCCTGGAATCCACATATAAGTCGCCCTCTTGTGGCTTTCATCTGCAATAACGCAGTACCGGCAATGTTAGCCAATGGCACGAAAGTGCACCTTGAAAACAGGCCCAAATTCGCATTTCCCCTCAACCTACGAGCAAACTACTATTTTTCTCAATAACTAGACATTCCCAACATACCTCCCAACCCCTTAAACACATTCCCAAAAATAGGGAACACCCCAAAATACCCTCCCAAACAACCGCATTACCGCGACCTCTGGGCCAGCCAATGTTAGCCAATGGCACGAAAGTACACTTACAAAACAGGCCAAAAGTACCCTTTCCCCTCCACCTACAACCAAACTGCTATTTTTCCCAGAAACTAGACATTCCCAACATTGCTCCCACACCCCTAAACTCCTTCCCAAAAACCTAGAACACCCCAACATACCACCCCAAAAACGTGCATTACCGCGACCTCGCATAAGGCCTAAAGTCGCGTCCAAAATGCACTTTCAAACTAGGCCCAAAACACCCCTTCCCCTCCATGAATTTTCTTCAAAACACTTGCAAACAAAATTAGACTTTCCCACCTCTGATCCCAGCTAACTACATCCACTTGGAACCACCTGGAACACCCTGCAATCGAACCCCAAAAACATGTAAACACTCACATTTAACATGGGCTCCTATGGCAGCTCCTTCCTTCCTCGACTTTCACGAAAAACACCCTTCCCATCGATCGATTCCTCCCAATCTTCCTGCACACCCATGAATTCCCCCTCCCTACCACTCACAGCAGCCCCGTTCCTCTGGAGCAAGTGGAACACCCTTAAAACCACTTCTCCACCACCCCAAAAACGCCCATTGGATAACATGGCGATTCAGGCCATCACTCAAAAAGTGCTTTTTTCGCACTTCCCCTACTTCGATCCTCTTGAAACTCACTGGGACATTAGTTCCAGCGATTATGAAGAATCTCAGCAAGAATTACACAAATCCATCCAGTGGAAGGGGTACGACTTTTGCGGCAAACACGCGCCCCCCGCAAACACGCAAAATCACCCCAAAATCAGCCAAATCTGGATCGATTTTTGCCAAACCACTGGAAAACCTTCCCAACACCAAACCACACAAGTCCAAACCAAATCCAGCCAAATCGGACCAACCCCAACCCAGCCAGACCAACACAAACCCTTCCAAAACACCAATATTGGCGAAACTGAATCGAGCCCTGAGCCCTAGAATCGGGGAAACCCTAGCAATTCCAACCCTAAGCCCTAGACACCTTCCCAACCCTACCTCCTAACCCTAGACACCTCCCCAACCCTACCTCCTAACCCTACACACTCCTCTGAACCCTAAACACCTAACCGCAACGACGCACACTCCCCTAAACCCTAGAAACAAGCCTCAACCCTACCCTCATACCCTAGTCCCCAGCCTTAAACCCTATTCCCAAGCCCCAAACCCTAGTCCGGAGCCCTAAAGACCCGTCCTGAGCCCTAAGCCCTACGTCCCAGCTCTAAGCCCTAACATCCCAGCCCTAAACCCTAAAGCCTAGTCTTACACACGAACCCTAAACCCTAGTCTCCAGTCCTACAAACTACCCTCCTTCCCTGCCCTAAACCCTGAAACCCAGTCCCGAACCCTAAAGCCTGGCCCTAAGCCCTAATCCCCGAGCCTGCAGCCCTAGCCCGCAGCCCTAAGCCCTAGCAGGGAGCCCCGAACCCTAAAGCCTGGCCCTAAGCCCTAATCCCCAGCCCTAAAACACAAGCCTTCCACCCTCACTCTCACCCCTAAACACTCACAACAACCCTTCCACCCTTATCCCAATTCCCACACACTTGCCCTGAGCCCTAAACCCTGGAATCCACATATAAGTCGCCCTCTTGTGGCTTTCATCTGCAATAACGCAGTACCGGCAATGTTAGCCAATGGCACGAAAGTGCACCTTGAAAACAGGCCCAAATTCGCATTTCCCCTCAACCTACGAGCAAACTACTATTTTTCTCAATAACTAGACATTCCCAACATACCTCCCAACCCCTTAAACACATTCCCAAAAATAGGGAACACCCCAAAATACCCTCCCAAACAACCGCATTACCGCGACCTCTGGGCCAGCCAATGTTAGCCAATGGCACGAAAGTACACTTACAAAACAGGCCAAAAGTACCCTTTCCCCTCCACCTACAACCAAACTGCTATTTTTCCCAGAAACTAGACA